>NC_045732.1:100452043-100506939 GCF_009834535.1 Camelus ferus | reverse complement strand
CAGGCAGGAGGCCTGCGGCCTATTCAGAACCTAGTGGATGGGCTGAGTGGGGGCACCGCGTCTCTCCCTCGTGCCTGTGCTCTCCCACGACTGTCCTTCCCGCAGTACTCCTGTTCCCTCTGGGTTCTGCCTCACCCGCAATTCTCCGCCTCTCCCACAGTTCCCCTACCTCTACCCTCACCCTCACCCCGTTCTTCCCACAGCGCGCCTGTCTGTCCGAAAGTCCCTGTGTCTCCCACCATACATTACTTCTCCCAATACCCTGCTTCTCCCGTAACGCCTTGTTGTTTGCACAATTCCATGTTTCTTCTGGATTCCTCTCTCCCTTGAGCCCTTGTCTTGCCTGCAATTCCTGTTCTCTCCCACAACACCCATTTCTCTCAAATCCCCAGGATTCCCCATTCCTCCCACAACTGTATTCTTCCTCGTCTCTCATAGACCTCTCTTCGGCAATTCTGTTTTCAACCAAACCCATCTTTCCTATAATACTGTTTCTGCCAGGTTCTCTGTCCGCACCCCCGACCCCATGCCTTCTATTTCGCAAGTATTCCCCCGCCACTTCTGCATTCTCCCCCATAATCCCTCCCTTCTGCTACACTCTCTGCTGTACTCTCTTTCTCCCACAGTTCCGCAGCTGCCTCAAGTTACCCCCATGTCCGCAATTCCCCATCTTTCTCACAGTTCCCTCTCTGTCCCGTAATTCTACATTTCTCCCACAACCCCTTGCCTTTTCCACAATTCTCCACTTCTACATTCTCCACTTCTACATTCTCCATACACTCTACATTACCCCACAATACACTCTGGGTACCATAATTTTCCATCCTATCCCACACTCCCTTCTCTTTCCACAGTGCTCTATTTCTCCCAACCCACCACTTCTACTGCAGTTACACACGTGCCACACAAGTCCACGCCTCCCACAATTCCATATTCTCTACAATAAGCCACCACACATCCCAAAATTCCTCATTTTCTCACACAATTTCATGTCACCCACTGTTCCATATTCTCTCCCACATTCCCTTGTCTTCCCACAATTCCTTGTTTCTCCCTTAAGTCTCTATTTGCTCACACAATTCTGCTTTCCCACTGTTCTCAGTTCTTTGTTGTGAGCTCAATCACCATTTTATTTTCCAGGATTGTTTTCTGAAACTATTTATCCTACAGTCCTCTGTTCTTCCAGTAATTTCTTTTCCAGAAATGCCTCTTCATATCAAAATTCCACACTTCTCCCAAAAGCTGCGACAACTCCCATAGTTCCTCATTCTCTGCCACAAGTGCCACTCTTCCCACTATTCTTCATTCTGTGCCTCAAATTGCCATACCTCCCACCATTCCTCATTCTCTGCCACAAGCTTCCACACCTCCCACCATTCCTCATTCTGTGACACAAGTTGCCACTCCTCCCACAATTCCTCGTTCTCTGCCACTAGCTGTCACACCTCCCACCATTCCTCATTCTCTGCCACTGTCACACCTCCCACCATTCCTCACTGTGTACCACAAGTGTCACACCTCCCACAACTCCTCATTCTGTTCTCAAATTGCCACACCTCCCACAGTTCCATATACTCTGCCACAAGTGCCACTCCTCCCACTGTTCTTCATTCTGTGCCTCAAATTGCCATACCTCCCACCATTCCTCATTCTGTGACACAAGTTGCCACACCTCCCACAATTCCTCATTCTCTGCCACTAGCTGCCACACCTCCCACAATTCTTCATTCTGTATGACAAGTGCCACACCTCCCACAATTCCTCATTCTCTGCCACAAGTTGCCACACCTCCCACAATTCCTCATTTCTGCCACTAGCTGCCACACCCTCCCACATTCCTCATTCTGTATGACAAGTTGCCACACCTCCCACAATTCCTCATTCTCTGCCACAAGTTGCCACCTTCCCACCATTCCTCATTCTGTGCCACATCTGCCACACCTCCCACCCATTCCTCATTCTGTGACACAAGTTGCCACACCTCCCACCATTCCTGATTCGTGCCACAAGTGTCACACCTCCCACAATTCCTCAGTCTTTGCCACAAGTTGCCTCACCTCCCACCATTCCTCATTCTTTGCACAAGTTGCCTCACCTCCCACCATTCCTCATTCTTTGCTACAAGTTGCCATACCTCCCACCATTCCTCATGTTTCCACACCTTCCACAATTCCTCGTTGTCTACCACTAGCTGTCACAACTCCAACAATTCTTCATTCTGTGCCACAAGCTGCGACACCTTCTACAATTCCTTTCTCTGCCGCAATTGCCTCACTTCCCACCATTCCTCATTCTGTGCCACAAGCTTCCAACACCTCCCACCATTCATCATTCTGTGCCACTAGTTGTCACACCTCCACCATTCCTCATTCTGTGCCACAAGGTCCACTCCTCCCACAAATCCTCATTGTCTGCCAGGCTGCCACACCTCCCTGAATCCCTCATTCTCTGCCACAACCTGCCACAACTCACAATTCTTTATGTCTCCCACTATTCCTCATTCTGTGCCACAAGGTTGCCATGTCTCCTGCAATCCTCCATTCTCTGCCACTAGGTGTCACACCTCCCAGAATTTCTCGTCTCCCACAATTCCTCATTCTGGCCACTAGCTGCCACACCCTCCCACTATTCCATACACTCTGACACAATGCCACCACAACCTTCCACAATTTCCTCATTCTGTGCTGCAAGTTGCCACACTTCCCTCAATTCCTCATTCTTTGCCACAAGTTGCCACACCCCCCCACATTTCCTCATTCTGTGCCGTAAGTTGCCACAGCTTCCACAATTCCTCATTCTCTGCCCCCAGCTGTCACAACCTCCCACAATTCCTGTTTACCACCATTCCTCATTCTCTGCATGAGATATCAACACCTCCCCTTTCTTCTTACAGCCCCATATCTTCCCTACAAATCCCTACTTCTCCCAGAGTTTCATACCCTCCCATAATTCCGTCTCTCCCACAATTCTCTGTTGCATAATTCTCCATTCTCTCCCAGAATTCCTCAGTCTGTCCCATCCTTTCTTTCCAGTGTTCCATTTTCTCCCACAATTTCTGGATCTTCTCATCGTCTCTAACTAATCTGTTTTCTTCTATGATTCTGTTTATCACATTCCATCTCTCCCCACATTTTCTCTCCTACACGTATTTGTCTTCCACCATAACTCCTTCTCTCTCACAGTTCCCTTATTCTCTCCAGAATCCCCATTCTTTCTCACAATTTTGTTTTCCCCCATCATCCTTGTGCCTCCCCACAATTTTCTCTTCTCTCCCAATTTCTACTCTCCCTTGACTCCCTGCCTCTCATTATTCTGTCCCTCCCCACACGCCATTCTGCCTTTTCCCACAATTCTTGTTTTCTTAACCCAAATCCTCTGTCTCTCCCATGCTTCCCTATTATCTTCCACATTCCTCTGTTCTTTCATCCATCTTGCTCTTGGTTTCTATGGTCTCTGTGCTGTCACTTGCCCTCCTCGTAACACCAGGTGGGCCCCCGGGTTGTACGTGCTAGGAGAGTGCGGGAGAGAACACAGCCTGGGCCTCCGACTCGGGGGGGGGGGGGCTAGATCAAATTCAACACCTTGAAGGGCAGCCAGGCCCAGGTGGCATATGTTCTCTGTGGCTCATGCTCCGAGTCCCCTGGTTGGGGTTCCCGATTTAAGAGATCCAAGAACAATAGCTGAGGCACAGGAGACAGCCAACATGCCTTCCCACCTGTTAGATCTCCATGGGGCCAGGAATTTCCCAAGAACCTCCCTAGCTTGCAAAGCTCCTTCTAGGGAGTTGTTAGGAAGGGGCTTGGCCCTTGGCACCGTGAGGTCGCCAGCATCTGCCTCTCCTGCAAGGACACTTGTTGGGCACTCACACTGCACCAGTAGAGGATTAGCCCACACACCCCACCAGCAGCCTCGCCAAGTCAGCTTCTGGGAGACTTGCTCCGCCTGCACATTCTCTCTTTGAGGAGACCCATGAGACCAGAACAGAAAACCCCTGGAAAGGCATGCCTGCCAGAAAGCCCAGGGTGGCAAGCAGCCAGCCAACTCGGCGTGGGTGGGGCTGGCAGTTGCTCAGGCACAAAGGGAATCTCCGTGGAGCCCCAGGGGGAGGGTGAAGGAGGCAGGAACTCTGGGAAAGCCACAGGGTACAGAGCGTGTCCCCAAGTGTGAGGTCATGGGCTGGGCGGGCTCCTCAGCCCAGACCTTGATCCCAACCCCCTCCCCCCTACTGTGACATACCAGCAGAGTCTTTCTACAACGACTACAGAAATCGCACACAAGTTCCCATGAGCCCAGGACATCTTCATAAACAGGGGGTGACCCTGTGAGAACCAAGCCACCAGCACCCCCAGCAGGAACCTGGTTCCAGAACTGGAAGTGTTTTCTCGAAGCTGTCCCAGCTGGGGCCTGGGCTCCAGGCAGAGCAGGGTCACTGCTCAGCAAAGGGTCTGCGCCTGCCACCCTGCTCAGCGACCCAAACGCTCTTCAGGGTCTGGCTGCAGGGTCCGTGGCCACAAGGTCTGTCCTTCCCCAACTTCTAATTCCTTTACCCTCTCTTCGTGGGTGCATCACACCTGGTCTGAGTTACTCGGACCTCCGTTCTTCCAGACTCATCTTAATCCTGCCCTGGGAGAAAACTTGGAGTGCCTCTCCCCTACACAGGCCACTGAGGGGGGGGGGCAGTGGTGGTGGGACACTGCAGCCCCAGACTTGCTTTTTCTTGGTAACATCGTCACCTCCTCCTGCAACTCAGGCTGCCCCAGGCATTTCCAAGCACAATTCATCACCCCCTCTGGCCCATACAATGCTGGCATTCTCGTTCCTTCCCTAAGTGTCCTCCAAAACTCTGCCTGCATCTCTTTCTAAGTTGTGCTTGTTCTTGCCCTTCTTTAAACATTAGACTCAATTCATGCTCTGAGGTACCTGTGCTGCATCCAGCTGGTATCAAGGCAGTGACCCCACTGTACTTTTCCAGTCAACATCTGTTGATCGGGCCTATTGGTGGAGGGAGTTTGGTATTTGGAGATTTTCATGAGGGACAGTCACTGGCCCCATGTGCTTCGTTGAAAAGGCCACCACCTTTCTCTGCGTCTTCCAGCTCTGTTTCCGACACACTTGCTGGGCAGCTGCACAGCAAGTTCTTCATCCACCACTAGGGGGCAGAGGAGGGCAGGCTTGGATCAGTGATTTAGCCCCGGTCCACGCTGTGCTGAGCAGTGATACAGACTAAGGAATCCCTGGAACTGACTTGGACTCATAACCTGGCATATGGCAGACATGCCTGAATATCAGCTGAATAAAAGAACAATTCTGACCTCTGTCCCAAAGGATTCCCACAGGTTCTGAAGAACGGTGTGTCACTGGGATGGTTAAACAGACCTTGCACAATTACTCTTCCCGCAGGAGTGGTGTTTGCTTTCATTCTACTGGTTGTTACCGACTTCCCCCTTCCCAAACCGTGGGGCATCATCCACGAAAGGGCAATTCTTAGTTATACCAAGAGATGCCCTTTGGACTCCGGCGCTTCCCCGGGTGAACGGGGGCGGTTTCCATGTGATCTGCAGCACTCACGTGGTGTGGCTGAGACCCAGCGGGGTGGTTCGGAGGAGGGGAGGTGGAAGAATGCAGGATCGTTCAGTCACCCTAGATGGCTCTGTAGGATTTGTTTTATCCTTTGGTGAAATGAAAGTATCACGTAATACGAACTATATGTGAAAGTATCATGTAACTTAAGAAAATACACGTTTGTGATGCTTGTGAAAGACCTGCCAGGACGTGGAAACCATCCCACGGCGGGTCTCTCCTTCCCTTTCCAGGTTCCGACGCCAGCACAGCTGAAATCCATGTTACAAGTGCGTCCCGCAGCGGAAACGAGGTTGGACCTATTGCAAAGCCCCGGGGAGACCTGTGAGAGGACGCGACGGGGCCCACACCTCGCATTCCTCAGGCTCCACGCTCCTCGCGCCTCAGAGCCGTGTTCTCGCCTTGCGGTCACCGCGGCCCCGGGGTGTAGTCCCCCCAGATCTCACTCTCGTCGTCCCGTTAGGGCGGATTCCCGCGGATCCCCTGTGTGAGGAGAGGTGACCCGTGAGTGCGCGCTGGGGGTGGGAGGAGGAAGAGTCCTGGACCAGGCTCTCCGCAGCTCCTGTCGTCTCCGTGGACGCGGGTTTTTCTGGTCCGCCTGTAACGTGAACGCCAGATCCAAGTCCTTGGGAAAGTGAATAAAGTAGTTGTGCCTGAGCGCCCAGCCTGACGTGGCTTCTGTCTGAACAACGCCTCAAGCGAATGGTGCTGAGGACGACGGGGAAGACGCCAAAGGGCCCCGCGGCGGAGGGCCCCGCGGGGCGGCTGCGCGGCACGTCCTGCACCCGCCACCAGGGGGCAGAGGAGGGCGGGCTGGGGTCCGCTATTGGGCCCTCGGGCCCCCCGTGGCGCTGAGCAGTGGTGCGGTCAGAGGAATCCTTCGAACCTGACTTATGCTCAGACCACTGCCCACGTCTCCATCTTCCCATCAGATGAAATATATAGCCCATATATAATTATATATAGAGTTGCCCTTCGGTATCTGTGGGAGTTTTGTACCAGGATCCCAACGGATACCAAAATACGCAGACACCCTCTGCATCTGCGTGGTCCGCATCCGCGGGGGGAGGGTAGGGGGGGCGGCGCAGTGCAGAGGGCCGACTGTACATAAAACTTATACATTATAAATATATACGTGTGCATATACATATTTGGGGGCAAAAATACTGTATGTAACATGCACTGGAGAACAGCAACCTACGTAAGTGTAGAAAAGCAAGACACCGTTTCCTCCTCAAGACGCTGCAGTCAGCTCTGCCGCCCGACGCCCCTCTTCGTATCAAGATGAGGACTCCGTTTCGCTCTAGGAAAGCTGTCCAGGATGCTTCTGGACTTGTGCTTTCGGAGTCATACGGCAGCAGATAGACTCAGGGCATCTCATGACTGTGACCGGGGTGCCCAGGTCTGCGCAACTCACATGGACCTGAGCTCCCTCACGGCCACCCTGACCCAAAGTGTCCAGGAGGTGTGAAGGAGTTAGCTCTCCCGGGTGGCATCTGCCTTCATCTCTGTACGGATTTTGTGCCTGTCCCCAGCCTCAGAGTCCCCCCTCCTCTGAGGACTCCCACTGCTGACCGGGGCACAGCCCCACCCCGACTCTAGCGCAAAGATGCGGGCCGCTCGCTTTCCCAAGCTCCCTTGCAGCTAAAGCAAGGAACAGCCCTCACAGAGCCAGTCAGACACGTGTCCAGGGTCTAAGTTGGATGCTAGCGCCCAAGGGAACGGGCCGTGCAGGAGGAGCACTTCTGCACAGGGGTTGGCAGTGCGCACATCCCCTTTGGAGGGCAGCCTGGGTGTGCTTTCCGGGGCCAGCCCAGTGTCCAGTACTGACCTGCGGGCAGCTCCCAGTGCTGTGTTTGTGCCCAGGGGCATCTGCATGGATGCCATCCTGCACCCTGATTTTGGCTGCTCCTGTCTGCACAGCCTCCAAGCCTGGTTCTCCGGAGATTCCCCAGAGCTGCCCAGTACCCTCCTCACTCATTCTTTCTGGCTTACATTAGCCAGAGGCAGATTTGGAAGCTTGCAAGTTAGAACCCATGCTGATCTGACTGTCTCCTTAAAGCGACTCCTCGTAGTGGACGGGGTATCAGCACAACTGACAGGGCGGTTTTGACTGGGGCGGACGGACCCATGGCTATGCACCAGGACACAGAAGCGAGCGTCAGAGACAGAGGTGGTATCAGGTCACTCCTGGGCATAGCAGACACACGGATAAACGGGATGACAGCAGACAACGCTTGGTTTGAAGCAATTGCCCTCTAAGGCTGGTGCTGCAGGGATGTTTTCTTGTTTTGCAGATGCTAGCGGGTATTAATCCCCAAGATGCTAAGGGGAGTGATCTGGTGGAGGGAAAGCGATGGTGGCGGGAGGGACGGAAGTGCTCGGAAAGGTGAGGGGTGTGGGACACACAGCCAGAAGTCTGGGTGGCTGGATGTGACATGTAGCTGGGAGTGTAGAAAAGAGGAGACTGGTCCTACCAGGTGGCTTCTGTTTCGATTTTAATTTACCACCTAGCTTACTTATCATGCCTTAAAAAGCGTTTCAGCGCGTCTACCCAGTTCCCCTGTTCCAAAGATACCCTCCTCCTCGTTTGCAACTGGGGCATTTCTGGTGGAGTTTCTCTCAGTAACTTCTGTGTGAGTAACTGTAGTCCTAATAGGAGCCCCTATTCTCCAGAGTACCAGCTTCACGTTTTAGGGGGAGGTAATACTGCAATAGTCCCGGCCTCCGGCACCCCCGCAGAGCCCTGCCCTCCCAGCCCCCGAGGCTTCCTGTGCTGTCCTCCAGGTGGAGCTGTGTCTTACCTTCAAAGTGGATGGAGACTGGAGAAAAAGGAGCCAGACTGGAAAAAAAAAAAAAAACAACAAAACAACAACCCAGTTCTGAGTCTCGTGTAAGGAGACATACCCGTTTCCCTCCCCCTCCCACCCCTTCCATGCGCCTGGCAGTGATTCCCGGGCGTCCCCCAGAAGTGACCAGCACCCACAGGTGCGCAGAAACCTTCCCATGAAATAAAACACCACCTCAGAGAGCCTCTAGGAGCAGCAACCTGATGCGGGCAGTTACAAGAAGAAAGTTCTCTGCTCGCGAGTGGAAACTCAGATCCCCCCAGTAAGTGGGAGCCTCAAGGGACCAAACTGCCTTTGACTCCCTGCAGCAAAGGGTTCCATGTACGTGAAGACGAAACTTACGTAAACCTTGGACGGTCTGTGTGGTCTCAAGCCGGTTTTCTTCGCAGGACAGAGAAGGCCCTTCGAAGCTATTGACGTGCCACAGCATTGTGGCTGACGCCACCAAAGCCCACGTCCCGGGCACGTTTCTCCTGGGGACTCTGTCACGAGCTTCGCTGCTGGTCAGGTTCTCCGCAGCGCCTTCCCTTGGCTTTGGTGGCAGGGTTCAGGGCGCTCAGGGCTTCAGCGCAAACCCACCACGGGGGAACACACCCGGTCAGCTGTGCAGGGCTTCAGGAAAAGCCCAAGCAGGCAGGGCTGGACCCCAGACAACACTGGGCGGGAAGGATGCAGGGCGGCCCGGCCCGCACGGGGTCGGGAAGATGGCGCCTGACCGTGTGGTGCGCGACTCGGTGCGCAGCCTCCGTGTGCCTCCGGGCCCGCCAGCCGGTTAACCGGGCCACACCCACCAGTTGACTTAAGGGGCGAATGCAAACACCTGGCAGAGCCCACGGCTCCAGGAGCCTGTCCGCGCCCTGCACAGGAAGAACGGCCGGTCCCCCGCGCCCTGACTCTATAGGTTCTTCTACTTGCTCGGAGCTCAGCAGTGAACTAAACTCCCGGTAAACCAACCTGCCCGACAAAATTCACTTGCTTTCACCTTCTAAAAGAGCCAGCCTGAAAGAAGGAAACGTACTGAAAAAACACTCCCTTTGTGAGGTAACAGGGGGCGGCTGGTCCTCCTGCATCACGACCTTCTGTCCCTGTTGACTGCTGGGACCGTGCAGGCCGCCCTCCGGGATTCCCCCCTCAGGAAACGCAGGGTCCCCCTTCCCTGAGTGCTGTCAGCACAGGGCCCAGAGTTGCTGACCACATGAGAAAAGCACACCACCAAGTTCTCTAATATCAAAATAGAGCAATTTATTCAAGACACTGAGTATGATCTGTTGATTCTCTCTTGGAACAAATGAGCTACGACACACAAGGTGATTTTTCTCCAGAGCGTGAGGCGGAAGGGGTGGAGCGAGAACGAAACGGGGTCGGTGTGGATGGAGCAGAATCTGGAACACGCGGAGGGAAGGCCGTCTGGCTGTACGTCTGACACAGACAATAAACACTGCAGAAGCCAGAATTCACAACCTCAGTAAGCGGCGGGAGGAACAACTCTGCATTTGACCAGAAACACGATTTGGAAAAAAAAAGTGGAACAGAAGGTTAAAAAAGGGGGAAATAACAAGGAACAAAGCAGAAAAGCAGACCCTAACGTTTGACAGTGCACTTCACTTGGCGCCAAGATCTGTTTTTAGAAAGACAATGACTGTCAAGCCCTGGGTGCCGCGGGTGGCCTGGCGTGCCCGGTGGGGTAGCCCCCTTTTCCCCGGTGTGTGCGGGACGAGTTCTTGGTCACTTCAAACCCAAACAGACATTCCGGGAAGGACTGTTACGTCTGCCGTCAGCATCTCGGTTCCGTTCGGTCACCGAGACTTAAGCATTTACTTCCAATTTTTCAGAGCTGTAAACGACGTCCCGTGGTAACACGGCCCAAGGGGCAGCCCTGATGACAGAGGTGACTCCATCGACTGCTTGTGGGGTGCACGCTGGCGCCAAGTCGGACGTGGCTGTTGTCGTGCTGAGACGGGGCTGGATTCGAGGGGCGCTGGCTGCGTTCGCATCTTGGTCCCCCTTGTGGCCCTCAGGAGGTTCCTTTGTGACGGCCTGTTGGGGAAGCCAGACAGGCGAACGATCTGCCTTCATCAGCGTCAGGCTCACCGTGGTGTGCGGGACTGAGCCCCTGTCCTTGGCCTCAAAGCCCTCGGCTCCAAGCCAGCAATTCCCAAGTGTTCAGATGCATCCAGAGTCGAATGCCAACACTTCGAGACCCTGGCTACCGCCCTTCCCTGAGGACTGATTGGGGAACCCCTGCCTGTGTGTCCCACCACTACCCCCCAACAGCAGGCTCTGGCTTGTCAAACACAAACCGTGTCCTGACCCTGGACAACGGATGCTCTGTAGACATGACATTCTTATGTGGGGAGGGGTCCAGATGGTGTGCGTCCAGAGCTCCCCAAACTGCACCCCAAGCCTAATAATTTCTTGGGGCAAGAAATTAGCCATGTATCCAGGGGTGTCTGCTATCTTCAAAGGTGGGAATGGAGGAGACTCCGTAAAACTCTGACCTTCTTAGCTAAGCGTGTAGGTAACAGAGGCCCGAATAAAACACCCAACTCTCAACAGAGCGCTTTCGGGCCTTCCACAGATGGGGCCTGAATAATTCGCAGATCCAGGGAGGTGCGTTACTGATCCGACGCTGATGGACGCGCTCTGGCTTCTGGAGCTGTTCCTGGCCGGCTCCTATTTCTGCAGGGGCCCTGGTCGCGCCCTGCCGGCTTGTTTTTGGCTCCAGGGATGGAGTCCACCCTCTGAATGACATCCTGGCTCCTTGTTGGAACAGACACGTGGCTGCAGCACACCAGCCCCTGTGCCCAGCACGCCTCCCCATGCCTGGCTCCGCCCACGGACACGGACCAGCCCAGAGGCCCCAGGTTCCGCGCTCCCCACCCCTCTCCTGTAAGCCGGGGTCAGAGTCGGGTTAACAACGATACCAGGTCACCCGATGCAACGAAGGAAACTCCGCGAGGAACACAAAGCCATATTTAATTTTTTAAAAAAACAGTAAAAAGATTCATTATTTAAAAAAAAGAAAGTCTTCCTTCTAGTCTCTTGAGAGAGAAAGAAATGAAGACGACGGCAGAAGTGATCAGTGATGTCCTACCTACGTGATCCCCCCTCAGGGCCGAACACCCTCCCCGCTGGTTGCGGTCGTCAGATCCAGTGGGATCCTGGAGCCGGGCCGGCGGCGAGGCCGGGGCTGGCGGGCTGCTCTTGGCGGGCTGACCCCGGGGGCCGCGGCTGGAGTGACCTTCCTCACAGCCAGGAAGCTGGGCGCACATTCCGACGGCTTCTTTGGCGCCCACGGTGGGTTCTGGGACTCCCTCTCAGGTCCGGCCCCTTCTCCATTCCTGTCCTGCCGGCCACCGCCGTCAACACTCCCCGAAGGACGCCCAGGTCTGCTTCCAGCTGGGGGGGGCCGGGACTGTCTGCCCACCCGGCGTCCTCACCGCCCTGCCGGAAGCTGACAGTGAAGGGAAGGCTACCTCACACCCTGCCTGTGTCTTCCTAAGATTCCTTTTAAAATACGAATCACACAAAGCTCTCTATGTCTGATGGCCAGTTTCGGATTTTAAAATTGCTTTAACATAAAAATATTTTTTTTTCCAAAAATACTCGGGGCTTTCTCTTATAAGTCACTTTTTTTTTTCTCCTGTAAAAAGTCCCCCTGCCCTGCCTTCTTCCATAAAGCACTTAGGATGTGCCTGAAAGTGCCTTTGAGACCTAAGCTGGGAAGAAACTCAGAAAGGGGCGGGGAGAGCTGGGGGGGGGAAGAAACTCAGAAAGGGGCGGGGAGAGCTGGGGGGGGAAGAAACTCAGAAAGGGGCGGGGAGAGCTGGGGGGGGAAGAAATTCAGAAAGGGGCGGGGAGAGGGGAGGGGTTAGAAACTCAGAAAGGGGCGGGGAGAGCTGTGGGGGAAGAAACTCAGAAAGGGGCGGGGAGAGCTGGGGGGGAAGAAACTCAGAAAGGGGCGGGGAGAGCTGGGGGGGAAGAAACTCAGAAAGGGGCGGGGAGAGGGGAGGGGTTAGAAACTCAGAAAGGGGCGGGGAGAGCTGGGGGGAAGAAACTCAGAAAGGGGCGGGGAGAGCTGGGGGGGAGAAACTCAGAAAGGGGCGGGGAGAGGGGAGGGGTTAGAAACTCAGAAAGGGGCGGGGAGAGCTGGGGGGGAAGAAAATCAGAAAGGGGCGGGGAGAGCTGGGGGGGGAAGAAACTCAGAAAGGGGTGGGGAGAGGGGAGGGGAGGGAGAGGGAACACCGTCTGCCAGAGACTCCGTCATCACGTCCGAGTCTGGTCCATAAGGCTGTGTCCACCAAGTGCGTGCTGCCCACCAAGACCAGGAAGGAAGGAAGGAAGGAAGGAAGGAAGGAAGGAAGGAAGGACGGACAGAGGGGAGGGGGCCAGTGACAACAGGAAAGACGCCACAAACCCAAAACGGTTTCCACCTCAGACAGAAGGGCCCCGGACGACAGGATTCCAGCAGATAGAAAAAGCACGGGACAAAGATTGTAGAAAATACAAAGTGTTGGGGTTACAAAGTCGCCCAAGTCATTGGTACAAACTCGTCTTTGAACATCCTTGTGAGAGTAACTGTAGTGTCCAAACTGTTAGGAAAAAACGAAACAACCCACCACGTGGAGTGGTTTTTCTCCCCCCTTTTGGTTTCTCACAGCGTCTTTCCTTCTGTTTCTTTTTGGCACAGCTTTTTTCCTTCTTCGTCTCCTCTCAGCCCTCAGAGCCTGCTCTGGACGGGGTCCCACCCACGCGCCGTCTAGCTGCTGGCTTCCCGCTTCCCACGTTCCAGGTGGGAGCCATTCTTCCCCCTCTGATGGGACTGTGGGTATGCTTTTTGTTTTAAACTTCTTGATGAAGATTACAAAAAAATAGAGACTCCTGTGGCCAGGGATGAGCTGATTGCAAAGTACACTCTAACGTCAAGTTCGCACAGTTTCGGAGCTGACAGAGTTGTGTCTGGAGAGTGCTCCAACCCCACACGTTCACTGCTGGTCCACTAGGGTTCTTTTCCTATAGTATTTTGTGTTTACTTTCGTAGATCTAAAACACACACCTGGAAGGAAAGAGGAGGTGCCGGTTATCTTGAGAGGACAACCCAGGAGGCCTTCAGAGAAGAGGACGGCCCACGGCCCACCACCCACTTTTTGTAAATAGACTTCCACTGGCACAGAGTCATGAGGGTTCAGAGAAACTCTAAACGACAGGCTAATAACATCTGAGCATCCGACCAGTCAACCCCTGCAAACAGCCTAGAGGGAAGTAGCCAGGTCCAGGGCAGCACCGGGAAGGAGTTCGGGGGGGGGGGGAGGGCGCAGCCCTTGGTGGGGGTCACAGACCAGACACCCACGTAGGGGCTCAGGCCTGAGCACCACTAGGGGGCCAGGCGGGCACTTGGCCAGCCACCCCCTGCCCTCTGCCCCACAGCTTGGGTCAATTTCAAGTGCAGGTGGGAACCAAAAAGCTAGACATCCCAGAAGCTGAAACTGGGCCCCATGGAGTGGAAGGTGGGAGCTGTAACACCAGAGGCCCAGGCTGGAGTCAAGACGGGAGCAGGCTTCTGAGTCTTGGCCCCTGTGTATCTGGGCCCTGTCATCTCTGCTGTGGGGGCGTCCTAGGCACAGGGGAGGTTCAGCAGCATCCTGGCCTCCACCCAGCAGACACCAGGAGCAACCCCACGAAGCAGGGACAGCCACAGTGCCCCCCGGCGGGGAAAAGTCACCGCGGGAAAGCCACCATCTCACTGAGAAAATCACTGAGAGTGAGGAAGAGACAGCTGCTCTCTGATGCGGTGCCAACCGGGCAGGATCCAGCCAGAAGTCTCCTTCACCCGACACACATCCAGTGAGAGCCAGCTGTGTCCTTGGAGACTCACCCCACCCCTGGGAAGCCCAGCCAGTACCAGGAGCCTGGAGCTTCCAGCCCCCCCTCCCTCACGCCCTCCACGCCGTGGCAAACCACAGGTGCTGCTTACAGAGCCGTCGGACGCGCTGGCGCCCACTTTGTCCCCTCGGGCGTTCCAGCACACCTCGAAGATGCCGCCAGTGCCTCGGTAGCTGTGGACGAGACTCCCACTCTGCAAAGCAAAGCTGCGGTCACTCACGGTGCCAGGGGCACCAAGGACGTGGACGTGGTCCCCCCGTGCATTACCGCAAACATCCTCAAACTCAGAGAAGCTAAGAGTATTTTCAGGAAACGCTCGGTGGCTGTAGAAATGCGTCTCACAGACTCGCTACACGGGCAGCGTAGGTGACCTACGGCTGCCCATGGAATCGGCCTCGACGTTTTGGCTGGCGTCACGCTGCCTCCCACAGGTCACCGCAGCCACGGCCGGATGGTGGCAGGGAGACCGAGGCAGCTGGAGAGGAGCAATCTGCCTGTTACGCACTTTTGCACATTTAGAAAAGCCGTCGTGTCACTGAGGATTAAAGGGAGCCTCAACATGCCTCAAGGGTTTTGTGATCCGTAGGAAGAGGGGTTAAGGGACCTGATGAGCTGCCGACAGCAGGCAGGGCTGGACCGATGATGTCATTTTACAAGTGCACCCACCGCTGTTTCAGCAAGGGTTCAGACCAGAGGCTGCCACACGTCATTCCTGCGATGGGTGTTTTCCGGGGCCTATCCAGGGCCCTGAGGCTCTGCTCGGCGCCAGCCGGGTCCTACCTGAGGGCCACTATCGCCTCTGGCTGGCCGACAAGACAAGACTCATGGGAGGCAGCTCCCGGGAAGCCTGAGGTCCCCGTGGACCTCCCCCGGCCCCACGCGTTTGTGCGGCTCAGGTACCACCTCCCCCGGCCACCAGTGGGTGCGGACTGAGAGTCAGCCAGGCGAAAGGGAATCGGGAAGCTGGGTGCGGGTGAGAGAGAGGCGGGGGGGCTGTTCAGTCCACCCCAAGGTCACACGGAGTGTACCACTGCTGCTGGCCACGACCCCACACGACCATCGCTGCCCCACCTGCAGGAGAAGCGCGAGCTCAGCGCCCAGAGGAGCACTTTATGCTCCTCCAGGCCCGCTCATTCCCACTGTTCATGCTCCCAGTTCCCTCACCCTGAGGTGCGGCCAGAGACACCCACAGGGGCTGCGTGTCCTCAGACACCATCTCTTTCTCCTGTGACAGGACGACCCCACAGTGACACTCCCGTTGCTACCCAAACCTAGACTGTTTCCCTGGGACAGGCTGAAATGGCTTGACCACCGCCCACAAATGGTCCTCACATTCCTCGACGTGCTCCAAGGGGCAGCTCCAGGAGTCGTGTGGAGCAGAGGAGGTCAGGGGCCTGTGCACCCCCTACGGCGGGACCCTCACCCCAACCTGAGTGCCCACAGGGCAGCATCTCCGCTGAGATGACTGTGTTACAATTTTCCGAGCTCAGTGCTCACGTCCAAGAGGAGGTGGCAGGGGGAAGGTTTCCTGCCAAGGACTCAGAAAAAGTACCCGAACTGGGTGGGTGTGCCTGGAGGGGAGCCTCCCCCACCAAGGGGCACAGGGCAGAAGGCACTTGGCCTGGGGTCCCCCTGCAGAGGACCGTCTGAGGCAACGCGCTCCGCAGCACCGACGCCCCAGGCGCGGCTCCGAGCCCGGGTCACCGAACACACGACTCTCCAGGCGGTCCTTTGGGGAAGGGCTGGGCCACGGGGGTCGGGGATTACCTGAGTGTTCCAGATGTGCACACACTTGTCAAAGGAGCCGCTGGCCAGGTATTTCCCGTCGGGGCTAAAAGCTACACTATAGACTGGTTCCTGGTGTTTGGTGAGCGTGTGGATGCAAACGCCCCGCTCCACGTCCCACAGCCGAACCGTGGAGTCAAACGAAGCACTGGGGAGACGGGAGCGGAAAGTCAGCAGGACACGCGCGGGTCCCCCGCCATCTCCCTCGATGCCTCACAGACACCGTGGGTGGGCGTTCCTCCCAGCCTTCCCGTTTCGGGAGACAGTAAGTACACCCCGACTCTTCTAAAACGTGACGCGGCTATGCTGAAAACCAAGCCGCAGTCACAAAACAAAGCTTTTCTTTTTGTGGTGCCATTAATTAGGGAAACAAATTGATCCTCACGCTCACTGGTTTCTGCATTTTTCTGAGATACGAATGGGAAACACTTCTGCATTCACTACATTTTGTAAAATGCTCCCACAACTTAAAACACCACCTCTATCGCTGCCAACTAAAATAATGCTCGGGAAAATAGCAAACTGAGTGAATGAGCATTTTAATCCCCTGGGAATTAAAGTTCAATTGCATCCAAATAAACAATCACTCTCCTGGGAGTTGCAAATTTTAGTTATTTCCAAACGTAAGAGCACAGTACACACCACAAAGCTGCTTTCTCTGGCACTGCGGTTCAAAAACACCTTCCAAGTCATCAAAAAAACCACAAATGCCTACAGTGTGTCCCATGTCCTAGACATTTAGGTGGATTTTAGGACAACTACATGAAATAAAGAGTACCGGTCTTTGTGTTTCTCTGGATCAGCGTCTCAGCTGATGCAGGAATTCCCTTCGGTGTTTTCTAAGAGAGGGCCTTGCGTCGGACGCTCTCAGCCAAGAGTCCTTGCTGCCCGGCGAGGCCGCCCCCTCCCCCACAGGGGCCGCGCGGCCGAGCCAGAGCTATGTGCGAGGACCCTGCCACCTGCCACCCCCTCCCCGGTCCCGTTCTCTGCACCCACACAGAGCAACCGCACCGCTGTTTCCTGGCAGGGAAACATTCTCCCAAGTCGCGCCTTTCCCAGGCTCAACAAGCACCCCCATTTCATTGGACCCTGCTCTCCAGACCCCTGGGTATCCTGGTATTCAGTCTCAGAATCTCTTTGGCTTGTTTTTCTAAGTGTTCTTCTTAAAATACGGTACTGAGAGTGCAACTGTGTATCCTGAACGGGGCCCGATGAGCACTGGGACCCACAGTTCTGGGGACCGCAGCCTGAGTGATGTGGTCTTGGGGAGGCCACTGTGGTCACTTAAAACCACTCTTCCCAATCCCAGCCTCTGACTGACCAGCTGCCCCACACCTTCCAGTGCTGGTGTCTCGGGGGCTCACTACATACACGGGTAGGTCAGACCTGGCTGGGGCTGGGGGGCCCCACCACTGCTCAAAATTCTGGCCACCTGCAGGCAGCTCCGAGTCGAACCCAATGAACCAAGCCCAAGGTCCAGGCTGAACTGCTTCCTCTCTCTGTTGTAATAAACACTTTCACCGAAGCAAAGTGCTGGGACCCGGATGACATGGCTGATTCCTCCTGCCTGCCTCGTGGTTAACACCGTCCTTACCTCGAGTCAGGCATCAAGGGACAACTCACAGCTCGTGGGCCCTTCCAAGAGTGCGGTACCTCTCCACTGGGTTTGGAAGGGTGTAAACACATTTGCAAGACACCTGGGCAAAGTTTTCCGTTCTCTTTGGCTGTGAGTGACTTGCTGGCTCAGCCGTGGTGAGCAAGGCTGCTTTCAGGGAGCGAGGCTGGGCTGAGGGCCGTCTTCCTCTTACCTCGCTAGCATGATGCTGGAGTTTGGGTTGCTGGTGGCTGGCCCGGTGGGGCTCCACTTTATGGTGTAGATCTCTTTGCTGTGAGCTTGAAGGTCGTGGACACATGTATCCTGCTTCATACTCCAGATCTAGAGAAGGCGTCGCGAACAGTGTGAGCAAAGGCTGTTTCTCCAGCCGGCGGTGGTTCCACATCACTCCCTCCGTGAGTCCCTCACTAGTGTCTGGCCCTTGGGAAGCTCACGGCACCGTGAGGTGTGCAGCTGGCTAACTGGCAGGCGCTGCCCGGGAGAGGGGCCGCTGAACACTAGGGGTGCCCGTGAGGAAGGCCACGGGAGGGAAAAGACCCAGCAGGACCCGCCACGGGTAGGCTGGAGTTCCCTGCATGACAGCAACATCGAGTTTGCAACGGGGAAAGTGACAGAGGCGGGGAGAATGCTCACACGGAACCGCCAGCTGCAGAACCAGGGAACGTAAGACCAGCACTGAGTACAGGGGGGCAGTCCAGGATCAGACGGCTTTACCTTTAATGTCATGTCATCAGAGCAGGACGCTAGCAACATTCCAGAAGGATCCCATTTGATGGCATTGACTTCATTCTGAAAGAGAGCACAGGGTTTTAAAAAGAAATAAGGGCCCTGGAGCAGTAATACAGCCTTCCAGCAGGGGGCAGGCGCACACTGTCCTCTCTGCAGAAAGCCGACCTGCATTTGCCCCGGACACCAAGGAACACGGGCAGACTTGTGCGTACTCGCCTCTTCCTCAGTCCGTGTTCCTCACCTCCACAAAACACACAGCCATGTGCCCACCCGACCAGCCACCCGTGTCCCCAGTTCTCGAAGGAAAAGAATCACAACTAGGAAGGAAGCCAACATGGTAAGGGCAGCACAGAAAACCAGGAAGACCACAATCACTGTAATACTGACTTGGAAAGTCATTTTCCTACACACTTTTAATACCACGGCTCCCCCGTCCGTCTAAGCTTCTCTTTTGGTCCTGAGGGGAGGGGAGGAAGTGCACAGAGACAAGGTGTCCAATGGCCAGAGCGGTAACCCAGGCCCAAGGCGACGTGACCTAAACCCACAAACGCAGACCAGCAGAGGTGTACGTACAAGGGAAGTCAGATTGAGAGGTTGTTAGGGATTCACAGGGAGGAGGAACCATCCTGCGGGGCCGGAATCCTGAGCAAACAGCCAAGGAAACGCAACGTTGCCGCTCAGTGCCCATGGAAAGTTCTAGCAGGCAGGTGCTGTGTGCAGTGGGGCGGAAAGGAAGGACGCTGCAGGAGCCTTCCAGTTCTGGGCGTCAGGGGATCCCGAGGCTGGATCCTGGAGGCTGGACGCCAAAGGTCCCCAGAGGTGAGGGAGAGGGGACACAGGCAGTTAGGAAGAAGCTCCCTGCAGTAGAGTGAGGTGGGGAGGGCGTGCCTGGTAAGGCGAGCAGGGACAGGCGGCGGGGGCGCAGCGGGGGGCTCAGCCCCTATTCCCAGCAGGGGACTGTGGAGCCCCCTCCAGTCCCTGCGTGCCTGCTGCCCTGGCCTAACAATGAACTCATTTCAGGCTCGTAATTCATTTCCCAGTTAGCCTCACACCCCTCAGTGCTCTGGCGTGGAGGATAAACCGCACGGTCACGCTGCTCACTGAGGACACCGTGGTCTGAAGGCTGCGAGACGGGAGGGACAGGGCTGCGTCTGTGTTCCACGTGGTACCAGTGGGGGTGGCCCGGGAAAAAGGGAGGGATTGAAGCTTAAAGCACAAGGAGCAGGCCCAGGGTGAGCCAGGGGACGATGAGTGGGGCTGACTGCAGTGTGTGCGCACAGGAGAGTGGAGGCAGGACAGGCCCCATGCGAAGCCGGAGTCTGGTGAGAGGTGTGACCCAGGGGCAGGTTCACGCAGGACAACGACTGCTCGGGTGGCTCTGACCGTAACCGATGAGAGCAGAACCTGAGGATGGGTCCCCGCGGGCCTGGGAATGGGGGCCGGTCCCCACTGACTGTCCCCGGCAGAACCTGAGGATGGGTCCCCGAGGGCCTGGGAATGGGGGCCGGTCCCCGCTGACTGTCCCCGGGCAGAACCTGAGGGTGGGTCCCCGCGGGCCTGGGAATGGGGGCCGGTCCCCGCTGACTGTCCCCGGGCAGAACCTGAGGGTGGGTCCCCACAGGCCTGGGAATGGGGGCCGGTCCCCGCTGACTGTCCCTGGGCAGAACCTGAGGGTGGGTCCCCGCGGGCCTGGGAATGGGGGCCGGTCCCCGCTGACTGTCCCCGGGCAGAACCTGAGGGTGGGTCCCCACAGGCCTGGGAATGGGGGCCGGTCCCTGCTGACTGTCCCCGGGCAGAACCTGAGGGTGGGTCCCCGCGGGCCTGGGAATGGGGGCCGGTCCCCGCTGACTGTCCCTGGGCAGAACCTGAGGGTGGGTCCCCACGGGCCTGGGAATGGGGGCAGGTCCCCGCTGACTGTCCCTGGGCAGAACCTGAGGGTGGGTCCCCACAGGCCTGGGAATGGGGGCCGGTCCCCGCTGACTGTCCCCGGGCAGAACCGGAGGGTGGGTCCCCGAAGGCCTAGGAAGGGGGCCGGTCTCCGCTGACTGTCCCTGGGCAGAACCTGAGGGTGGGTCCCCGCGGGCCTGGGAATGGGGGCCGGTCCCCATTGACTGTCCCTGGGCTAATCACCTTCAGTTCTCCAGGGGGAAAAGGACTCCTTCCTGAGAGTGGACTCTCCTCTCCCTCCCTCCCTCCCTCTGCCCTCCAAGCCACAATTCCCAGAAAGCATCCAGGAACAGCTCATAGGGCCTCGGGAGGAAGGAGGCTCTCTTCATTTAGCGCCTGTCTTGTGCAGAATGATGGCTTCAGTCAGACTTGGCTGAAGAGCCCAGTGGTGTGACTGCAATCAAGTCCCAGTGGGGGGGGGCAGCTGAAGAGTCACAAGACCTCCTCTTAAGAGCTCAGGGAGAGTCTTGGATTAGAGGAGAAATAAGTTCAGCTCAGAAAAGTAAAGAGGAGGATCAGGTGGTGGCCATAGTGAGGTGTTAAGAGCACAACGGGCCCCTGTGCTCTGAAAGAGCCTTCTTATGGAAGCAGGGACCTGCAGGCACAGAAGCTGCAGAAAAGTGGGTACTAAGGAAAAAGGCAAGTGCCAAGGACAACGTGACTGATGTCAGTGAAGTCAGGGGCAAGGGATGCTGTGAGAGTCAAAGGTAGGGGAGCATCGCAGCTGTGAGGTGCTCAAAGCCAGCACGTCTTCCAGGCGGGCCGAGTAGTGGCGTGGACACTAGAGAGATCTGCTGGGGAAAGGCTGTGAAGAGCCTCATGTGTTATGCTCAAGAATTTGATGATCTATCCAAAGAGAACAAACACTAATTTGAAAAGACACATGCACCCCAACGCTTACAGCAGCACTATTTACAAGAGCCAAGATATGGAAGCAACCTAAGTGCCCACTGACAGATGACTGGCTAAAGAAGATGTGGTATGTTTATACAATGGAATACTACTTAGCCATAAAAAAGAATGAAACAATGCCATTTGCAGCAGCATGGATAGACCTAAAGATGATCATACTAAGTGAAGTCAGACATAGACAAATATCACACAATATCACTTATATGTGGAATCTAACAAAGAGAACAGACTAGTGAATGTAACAAAATAGAAGAGGACTCACAGATACAGAGAAGAGACTGAGTGGTGACCAGTGGGGAGAGAGACGGGGGGAGGGGCAAGAAAAGGGGAGGGGATTAAGAGGTACAAACTACCATGTATAAAGCAAACAAGCTACGAGGATACATCGTACAGCACCAGGAATATAGCCAGTATTTAATGATAACTATAAATGAAGTATAACCTTGAAAAGGTATGAATCACTATGTTGTACATCTAAAATTTATAACACTGTACATCAAGTATACCTCAATAAAAAGTTAATTAAAAAAAAGAATTCAGCGAGAAGTCAGCTGGCGTCTGAGCTTCTTGGATTGAATGTTGGTATTTTCCACCAAATTTAGGAAAGTTTGGCTATCACTATTTCAAATTTTTGTTTCATTCTTTTTTCTTCTCTCTCCGCTGCACATATACGGTAGAGTGCTTCATATTGTCCTACAGGTCATTAAGCTTCCAACCGTTTGTTCAATCTTGTATCAGTTCTTCAGATACATTATACCTCTTAGTTCTGAGATTTCCATTTGACTGTTTAAGAACATAATTTTCCTTTCTCTGCTGCCATTCTGCATCTGTCCACTCATTATGAGCAGGCTCTCCTTTATATCCTCAAACAATTTTATAATAGCTCCTTTAAAGTCTTTCCTGCAAAACCCAACATCTACCTCATCTCAGGTCATTTTTTCCCCCTACCGCCTGTCCAGTTGGATAACTGGGTTAAGCCAACCACCTGAGAGCTGCAACAGCCTACAGAGCAAAGGGCTGCAGAACTGGTCTGCGGTCACAGTATCTTCTAATCCTAGGCACAGAGTACCCGGCTCCCACCTCCCAGCACATTCTCATGAACGTGAGCCCCCAAATCCGAACTTGCACTTACTGTGTGTCCTTGGAAGGTTTTGACTGGGCGGTCACAGCCGAGTCTGCAGACGTGAATACACATGTCTGTGCTACAGGAGGCAAAGGTAGTGTTGTTCTGCCAGTCGACATCAAGAGCAGGGGCTGTGAAGCAGAAAAGGGAGCGGGGGTGGGGGTGGGGGGGGGCGACATCTGCATTTACCAGTGGTGCACAGAGGCCAGCTGACTGAGAAGAAGTTAACAGCACAGTCAAGACACTCATCTACTGATGTGATAAACACACAGCCGCCAGCCTTCACAGACCTGTCCTATACGTTTGACGGGATGACCAGACACCTCCAGAGAGAGACCCTGTGACACTTCACGTGCCCTGGACACAGAGTCTCGTGCTCCCCTGACACAGGGCAGACACGGCAGGGGAGAGGCACGCTGCCTGCCCTGCCCCTGTACCGTGCTGCTCCGGGGAGCACCACTGTGGTGGGCTGACTCCACTTGTTTTAGGTACGGAGGAGAGAAAGGGGAGGAAAACGACTCCACATCCTGTGTGTAAGACATCCCCACTGAAAAGATCTCCCACAACACGTGAATGCATCCACCGACAGTTGACAAGAAGCACCCCCGCCTTTAGGGGACACAGGTGGCCTTGTGATGAACACTGTCTCTGCCTACATTTCTCAGGGGCTGGTGGCTCCAAGACCTCTGTTGAGGGTTTGGGGGACAGGGACAGCCCTCTTCCTTTCTCCCAAACTCCCAGGAGACCACGCTGCATCCTTGTTCTCTCCAGACACCTGACTGCTTGTAAGGAAAGAGAGGGTTCCCCATCAGCTGTCAAGCCCTAACCTTGTCTCCGTGTGTTTCTTCAAGGAAGTCAGCGCTGGATTGGGAGAACCTCACTTAGGATGTGCTAAGTCGTGTTGCCCCTTCTCATCCTGGGTCTTTAAACAAGAAGTGCGTGCCTGCACACGCGACCGCCTCCCACCACTGCAGGGACAGACCCCGTTAGCTTCCACGGCCCGCTGCCCCGTCCCCACAGAGGTTGTGGGTGGGGGGGTCTGGCCCAGAGGCAGCACTGGCTTCTTCAACAACCCAAGGCACCTCTTCTTGTTTCATCTTCACAGCCCCACGGTTCCCGCCACATTCCCCACGTGTGTCCAGTGGAACCAAGGAACTGGGTCCCAGAAGCCAGGGAGCCAAGCCCGTAGCTGCTCTTGTGCACAATGCTGCACGAGCCAAGTCATGAACTCCGTGGCCAGCCTCTGCCTTCGTGCATGCAGTTCGCACACCTGCAAGAGCGACAGCCTGGAGGGGACAGTGACCAGCACCTGGCCGTAAAAACTATCTTCTGCTGCAGCTTTGTAATCTGGATAGCGGACGCTGTGTACTCAGGTGGCTGGCCCCATTCTGAGTCGCTCCTGCTGCTGAGACCCAGGGCCTCCAACCCCCAAATGTGAGCTCACCATTCAGTGTGAGTGAGCGACACGTAACGGGGCTAAGTTAACCCTGGGCGGGGCGGGGCGGGGTGGGGTGGGGCGGGGTGTGTGTCCGTGTGCCCTTGCTGCCTACATGGCCAGTGAGGTTCAAGAGTCAGCAACCATTCCGAGCATAGCCAAACTTTACTTTGCTCTTTAAAAAAGAAATAAACTTTTAGTTGTGAAATGCTTACAGAATCACAGGAAGCTGTAAAGACATTACAGAGGCCCCACACGTACCGTCCACCCAGCGGCTGCAGTTTCTGGCCCCACCGCACAACACGCAAGCCCGGAAGCTGCTGGGGTGGGACGTGCGTGCAGTGGCTGTGCCAGCCATGTGCTCACACGGGCAGATGTGTGTAACTACCGCCAAAGCCAAGACCCAGAACCGGGCTCCACCACCTCCAAGACCTCCCGTGTGCTGCTTTACCGTCACACCACCCCTTCCTTGAACATCCGCTCCTAAACCCTGGCTCCACTGATCTGTTCTTCATATCTAAAATTCTGGGCGTGGGGGGGTAGCTCAGGGGTAGAGGGCATGCTTAGCATGCATTCAATCCCCACGCCCTCCATTAACCGCTCCCCCCCAAAATTACATCATTTCCAGAATGTTATAGAAATGGCACTGTCCAGCACTTGACCTTTGGGGACGGCCTTTCCTAACGAAGCAGACAGCCCTCTCGATGGTCTACAGATAGTCTGCTCCTTCTCCCTGCTGAGTGCTGTTCCACCACTAGCTCTGAGCTCACGCCTCCAGGAATGAGGATGCACCCACCAGGCCGGCGTGGGGAACACCTGACGGGCAATTTCTCTGATCAGCCCCATGAGTGCTAAGGAAAGGTGCCCCTCTTGCAGTGTGCACCTCACCCGGAAACACAGCACCCTTCCTTTTTTCCAGCTTGAACAATCCGCAGGCCACCACTTCACACTTGTAAGAAAGAGCACGTGACACACGGACTTCCTGACCCAGTGCTGGGACACGCTGCCTTGTGGGTTAGCTACAGGGGAGGAGCTCTCAGTACAGAAGAAAACGTGTCTGTGGCATGGAAGGCCCTCCTCTGGACCTTGGGAATGCTCCGGGGAATACTGTATTCTGTCAAATGACTTAGAAATTAATTCTGAAGATAAAACTGTTAGAGGAACCTTACGGATGCTTATCTGGGGCACATTATTCTCTGAAAAATAGAAGCCAGAGCTTCCTGCGTTACAGGCATTCCCCCCATTGCGTGGGTCAGCACATCTGACGTTCTGGGCTCTGACCCGGTCACGGCAGCCTTCGTGACAACAAAGGTAGGATGGTCTTGGCATTTACGGCAAATGCAACCGGCAGGCAGACCCACTTGCTGTGCTTTGTACAGTCGACAGCGTAGCTGCATGGCGTGGAGACGACACAGATCAAGACACACAGGCTGCGTCTCCAGGGGCTGGGGAAGTGGGGCTGGAGGGGGACTTCCTACGGGTGAAGGGTGACACGTATGTTCTGGAACTGGACAGCGGGGACAGCTGTGCACAATGTGAATGCTGGTGTATTCTGCCCACCCCGAACACACGCACGCACACGCACAGATGCTGGGGTGTCAAGGTGGCAGCGTATGTTGTATAATATCTCTAGCAACTGCCACATCATCCATGCTGTCAGAGAGCAGGACCCACAACAAAATTCCCCGCAGCCCCCACAGGTGTGTCTGGCGTGGTCCCCAAGCTCAGAGGATGGCGTGGAAGAGACGGGCTGCCTCTCCAGAGCAGCAGGCTGTAAACCGGCACCTCCCGGGTCTGCCCGGATCAGAAGGACCGTGTGGAGCAACAGACGCTGGTGTGCATGTGTTTGTCACAGTCCTGTGAAGGCCTCGTTGGGACTCTCCCTCAGTCTGCTCCCTGCAGGACCCACGTCCCCCACTTGCAGCCCTCCCTGGGCTTCGAGGTGGGCTGTACTGCCTGGGCCATCCTCGGGGCCAGCCCTCCCTCCGTTCAGACATCCCCAGGAGCCGGGAAGTGCCCGTCAGGGAAGAGCCTCTGACCCCCTCCTCAACGTCACCCCAGAGACACCTGACCCAGCAGTAACGTGCACCCCGTCCGTCTGCCTGGTAACTCCCTCTAAACGGGGCAGGCGCCTCCTGCGGACGAAAGAGGCCTCTATTCCCTTCTGTCCACTTGAAGCCAGTTTCTTCTGTCAGTCTCTGAATTCTGGGGTGCTTTCTCTCTCTGAAGTCCAGAGGTCACATCTAACTATCAGATTGAATCAGGAGGTGGGAATCGGGGAACCCGGACTCTCTCGACCGTGGGCTCCGTGGGGCCTGGTGCGGCCCCAACACAGGGAGACGTGGTTCGGTCAAGAGCAGTGGAGCAAAGACCCCCGCAGGCCTGACACTGCTCCCCATAGGAAGGCCTGGCGGCGAGGCTGGCCTTGGCCGGCCTCTGGGAATTTGGATTTCCAGAGGGGTCCTGGCATCCTGTAACTAGTAACGGCGGCTTCTGTGCCTTAACTGTCTATGCAGACAACATCCGTGGTTGACGCTGAACCCTCATGCTCCTCCCGGCAGTCTGGAATGTGGGTGCACGCCGGGCATGGGGGCCTATGGGGCCTCCCCGGTAGACGACCCTTCACGCATGTCACCGCAGCTGGCTTCTGGGGGGATGCGGCACATCCTCTGTGACCCCACCAGGAGAGAACCCTGAAAGCTCTGGATTCACCTCATGCCTTCTCCCCCTGCTGATTGTGCTTTGCATTCTTTCGCTGTAATAAATCTGAGCTGTGAATTTGACCGCATGCCGAGTCCTGGGGGTCCTCCAGTGAATTGCTGAGGCTCGGTATGGTCTCAGGGACTCCCACCCAACACAGCGTCCTTGGGGGCAGCAGCTGAAAGCAGCCCACGCTGGTTCTGGACTTGGTTCACTGTGTGCTTATAAACGTTTGAGCCTTCGAGAGTTGAGGGCACCAGGATGTCACAGATCTCAAGAGCAATGCTTTCCACGAGATGGGTTTCCTCCCTGCCAGCTGGATTCCGTGATGCCTTCCTCCAAGCATTCATGATCACTTTAAGGGACATTTCCTAGGACTCTGAATTATTTTTTAATTACAAAAAATTTATAGAAATACTCACCGGAATGAAATGGAAACTGCTGTTTGGCCTCTCCTGTGTGGGCATCCCAAATTATTGTTGTCTGTGCTCCGCAAAAAAAAAGGAAAAAGAAAAAGAAAAAGAAAAAAAAAGTTAGTAATTAGTCTTCTCACAAAGGTTTCTCTAGAAAAATTTATCAGAGAAGAGCAGGCAGTGGGCCCCTCTTCCTTTTAAACCAGCACTGTCCAAAAAACAGCACGTGAGCCGCACAGGAAATTTAGAACTGTATAGTAGCCACACTAAAAAAAGAGAAAAGAAACTAGTAAAGCCAACTTCAACAATCCAGTTAACTTCACTTCAACACAGCCAGAATACTGTCATTCTAACATGAAATCAGCACATACACGTCAGTGACGTAGTACGCACTCCCTTCTTCATCCATGCCTTTGGAATCCAGGGTGTGCTTTACGCTTAACCATCTGGACGGTGGTCACATTTAGGAACTTAGCCACACGCGCTGGTGGTTCCTCCCCCAGACGCAGCAGCTGGAACTGATACTCGGAAAACCACCAGTTTTGTTGGGAACTCCCCCTTATCCCCACACATGAAAAGCTATTGCAAAAACTGTAACAACGCATATCCGAACACCTTTCTGGCACTTTTCCAAATGAAAAGCTGCACAAACAGGTATTTCTGAAAATTCCTCTGACCATCACTCCATGAACTGGGGACACTAGACATAGCAGAGCAACTGGGATACTGATAGAAGAAACTGGCTTCAAGTGGACAGAAGGGAGCAGACGCCTCTTTCGTCCAGCACTGATTTATTAGTCCGTACATAAGGAGGAAAAAAATGATGTATACGCTGGAAAACGAAGTAAATCATGAATGCTTGATGCTGGGAGACACTCAGGCATGCCTAACAGCCAAAGGCAGCTCTATGAATACCACTGGAATTACGTCTTAATCAAGTGCAATTTTCAACAGAATCGGAACCCTGACACCTCCCTGTCGATGGCATTAAATGAAGGTTTTCCTTTAAAAAGAACTGGTTATATTTTGTATCAACTGCAGAAATTTTCAGAGGAAATACTCAGAGCAGTGAGGATCTGTGAAACTTGGTTCTCTAAGTCTGGGGTCAGCTCTAGACCAATTAACAATTTTTTGTTTGTTTGATGGAGTAGAACTCTTTCCTTAATGGAGCCACCTGCCAACAATTTAGCACAGAAGAGAACATATAAACCTTTTCACGATTCCGATACAATTTCATACACTACATTGACAACTTGTTCAATGTGTTGATGTTTCAGGTTAAACACACGCTGGACAAAAGAAAATATTAATTACACAAAGGTTTCAAGAATCCGAAATACCGTTTAGCCACATTAGGTTAAGCACATACTGAAGGTCAAAGCCAGCATCCCTAAGTTACATTTCCTCCCTGAGAAAATGTTCCTTTCGAGAACATTACTATTCCTGCCGTGGTTGACTAATTACATCAGGGAGTGTCTGACCCAAAGCCTACCAGAATTCTAAATGTACATTTTCACCAACCACCCAGTTCATCACCTGGTAGACTCAAATGATAATCAGGTAGAAAATGCAACACGAATATAAAAAGTAGCCCTGGGGAAGGAAGGAGCTCAGGCTGCGAAGGACTCCCCGGAGGCGTGTGAAAGTTCGAGGGCGGCAGGGACTGGCGCCAGGGCCCGAGTTCCCAGCCCACCCGGCTCTCTACCAGCGTGTCCCAGGCAAGTCAGTGACGCTCTCTGGGGCTCCACATTCCCCTCTGTGAAAAAGGATGGACCTGCCCCCTATCTTGGGAGCATCGACTGGGCCAACGCATGTGG
Organism: Camelus ferus; assembly: GCF_009834535.1. Classification (NCBI taxonomy): domain Eukaryota; kingdom Metazoa; phylum Chordata; class Mammalia; order Artiodactyla; family Camelidae; genus Camelus; species Camelus ferus. Next base: position 100,478,151 of record NC_045732.1, on the reverse strand, counting down.
GAGTGATCGCTCGCACAGACGTTTAATAACTCCATCAGCAGTGCTGACGACCGGCCACGTAGAAGACAAAGTTCTGTGTGTGTGCAATATCTGAGTTGTAACATCTCCGGGAAAATTCAACACTGGTTCCACGAGAACATTTGGTGTGTCGACCTCAGCAGCTCGGCTTTTGTATGTCAGGTTATTAGGCTGCCAAGTTTGAACGCAGGGTTTGTTGGCATAAATGAGAGGAAGAGAAAGAAAGAAGGAGTAATTCAGTGCCCCGGTGGGTTACACTACTTAACTGCAGGGGCAACCAGCTTTCTCTGTCAAGGGCCAGGCAGCAGATATTTTAGGCTCCAAGGGCCATACAGTGTCTCTCACCACTAGTCCACGCTGTTGTTGAAGCGTGAAAGCTGCCATGGACAGTTCTGAACAAGTGGGTGTGTCTGTGTGCCAATAAAACTTTATTTACAAAAACAAGCCATGGGCTAGTTTTGACCTATAGACCATGGTTTGTCAAATGCAACTATGACTTTTCCAAGACTGTGTCAATGTTTACAGGTCTTGTCTATTATTTTATATGCATTTTTAGAACTTGAATGAACAGATGGTAGCAATTTAATAAGGTTTTCAATTTATACTGAAGTGATTACAAAAATGTAAAACTTTTTGGAGAGCAAATCGAAGTATTCAGGCATGGTTTCTAGTTGTAGAGTCATAAACTGATGTGAGAACTTATTTTTCCTTCTTCATTTGTTGGTAATATTTATTTTCCAAAGCAATGACTTAAGACAGAATTTCTATTGAGCATTAAGGGTGGCATAACCATTCATGCAATATTCTTTGAGGGTCACGATTCCTGTCTCTTGGCAGCCGAGGAAACAGAAACTGGGACAGGGTGAGACTTGCTGGATTAATTGCTCAGAGCCAGGATGCTATCTACCCCTCCTGAGGTCATCTTGTGCTCTGTCACCCCATAACGGCTTCTAGATGCATCTGGGTGTTGACAGCCACCGGACTTCGCGTCATCACATCCACCAGGCAGCCCCACCAGGAACAAAGCACACTGTACATCTGCTCTGCGGGCCATCGTGGGCAGGACCACTTGCATATGTGTCTACCTGCTCCTGCTCTCAGGGAAACCTGCCGTCTACAGTGGGAAGCAACCGGTCATCAAACTAGGAAACAGAAGCCTGGTGAGAGGAAACGGTGTGTGTTCACAAAATCACTCGGCAGGGGAAAGTTTACAACCCATGCAGGTGGGCTTCTTCAAACCCTGGATAAATGCAGCCTGGGGATTTCTTCTATCACTGAACTAAACCTCAAAATAAAAGGGAGGGGGAAAGGTTTACGTGTCAGTCTGCAGACCAGTCCACGGCACATTAAGAGATGATGTGTTACAAGTGAACAGTCAGATCAGAACCACAGAAACAAACAAAACCTACACAGGTCCTTCTGATTTCTTAAGGGGAGGCAGAATTCTCAGAATTCAAAGAAACCCTGATGTTATCTGAGATTAAACACAAGTAAACATGTACAGACCGCAGGGACGTATTTTAAGCACTCACTCACTTTGTCTACGCCGGCACTCAAAATGTAATTCCCCTTCTTGTTCCACTTCAAGGCGAAGATGGGGCCTTTATGTTGGCCTAAGGTGCTGGCCAGGTTACCTGCATGTGAAAAACAAAGCACGGCAGCATGCTGACGTCCAAGTCTGCCCATGGGATGACTGCACAGCAAAGCACCTCTTCGCCGACCCCAACATGGGGAAGGCAGGACTTACCGTCTTCCGTCCATATTCTTGCAAAACCATCATATGACCCTGTAGCCAACAGTGTCCCGTCACTCTGTGGGCCAGAGAGAAATAGCAACAGACACAGCTCAGTGGAGGCAGACCTGAAAAGGGGGGCATCTCCCAGCATCCCAGGGCTAGAGCAGCCTGATGTCGGTAACCAGTTCCCACTTAAGACACTCATCAGTCACGGGGGACTACTTTAGCTCACACGGCTCTTCAACTAAAATGTGAGACAGAACAGGCTCCCCAGTAATCCCATCAAGGAGACGAGGGGGCAGGGGAAACACGGGACCACCACTCACCACTTGATGACATCCAAAAAAAAAGTATCGTGAGACTTTTGGAGACTTGGGTGAGCTTTTAAAAATATTTACAAATAGATAAGAGTGGCACTGGTGATGAAGTGACAGGATGTGCAGAAACATGACAGAGAGAAAGAGAAAAGGTCAGAGAAGCTGAAATGCCGAGTGTCTCACACACAGACACCGGTGCTGAGATGTCCAGGTGGAAGGTCATCTTCCCTTGGCCCCACGGCACAAGACGTCAGCAGAGCAGCCTCCCCGGGTGACACCAGCAGACCCACCCTGCAAACCCAGCTGCTGTCTGCCCAACGCCCACAGTCTGCTAAGGAGCCCAGAGCCCTGGGGGTGGCACAGGCCTGCCCCTTCCCTGCATCTGCCTGCCCGGCTCAACTCCCCCATGCAGCCCTCGCCGAGGCCGCTGGTGGATTTTACTGATGTGAATTAAAGCGTCTGGGTGGCGGCAGAGGCTTACGTTCCAGTCCAGCGAGGTCACGTCTTTATTGCTGGGGACGTCGTGGCCCCCTTCCCGTATACAGTGCCTCAGCACGAGCTGGGTGGAGCCCCCGGTGCTGTTTTCATTCAGGTTCCATATCCTCGCTGTCGAATCTCCGGATCTGCACAAGGAACACACACAGCGATCAGCCTCCGTGTCCAGTGCGAGCAAAGCCCACTGCTCCCCGCCGTCTGGCTACACCAGGCATCCTGGGCATGAGGCCCTTGGTCTTTGTAATACCGCTCACTCCCTGCGGGTTTCCCCTCCTGATGGGAGTTTAGTAATGCTGAATGTCTCTGCATTGCTCCCCACCCCACTGAGAAAACGGCTAGGACTGAAGACTCTTCCTCAGCCTGGGGTACCCGGAGTGCGCCAAGCCTTGGTCCGCACACACTGGGGAGACGGCACACCCAGCAGGAAGGGAGTGCATGTCCCAAGAGTCAGAACGCAGACGCCCAGACCCTGGGGCACGCCCTGCCTGACATCCTTACCCGGACGCCAGGAGATCACTGACAGGGTTCCAGGCACAAATGAACACCTCAGACTCGTGTCCCCGAAGGACTGTGGCTTTGTTGGGTGGAATCTCCACGTCTCCGTCTATTTCCATTGGTTTCGAATGATTATCTGTTGTGGGAAATGGGAAAAGAGGCAGGGCTGACAGACACCAGAGAAACTCATCCCCAGGGCTGATGGTAGTTTTAGAAACACCTGCCTTTTCCACACTAATCCTGTCGCCTCTGAAGCTTGTACTAAATCATGGCTTTTGTGTAATTTAGTAAGTATGTAACATTTGTTTACAGTCTCCAAAATTTGACAGAGGAATAAAAACAGGTATTCTAGGGCCAGGCTAGTTGCTAATATCCCCCAGAACAAGACTGGACAGAAATGACAACAGTCAGCTGGCCCCTGAGAAGGGCCCAAACGTTCCTCCTCTTGACAGGACAAGATGTTTTATCTGGAAGCACCTTTCTGAGGTTATATAGATTTTTTTGAAGACCCCCAATTACAATTACTTTCTGGGGTGGAAGAGCAACAAAACAAAGACATTTATTTTATCCCAGTTTATTTTCATAATCTTGAGGGTTGTATCTCACGGGAGAGGGCAGCCCATAAAAGACATATGGGGACAAGCCACGTACTTCCTTCTTCTTTCCCTGCCCTGTCACTGTGGACCGCGTTAATAGTGACTGTGAGACCCGTGGGTGGGCGGTCTTCCATCTGACCGTAGGCAGACGGCCTTGAGGTCATCCTGTAATACCAGCGCCGGTACAGCCCGCATGGGCTTCACGCTCAGTGCTGGACCTCGTCTCTGGCCCCAGATGGACTAAAAGAACGCATTCCTTGAGCTCGTCGTCAGGTCAGGCTGCGCCGCTGCTCTTGGAGGGAAATGATTTTTCTTTTTCTTTTAAAAATATTTTTATTTATTTTTACTTTTTAATCACTTTTTCCCTTCCAGTTTTATTGAGATGTAATTGACATACAGCACTGTATACCTCCTTTTGGGGGGGGGGGCGTGGAATTAGGTTTATTTATTTCTTTCTTTCAGTGGAGGTACTGAAGATTGAACCCAGGACCTTGTGCATGCTAAGTAGGCACTCTACCCCTGAGCTGTACCTTCCCCCCAAAATGATTTTCAAATAAGGAAGGACACACGCGTGCATAATGCATGTGCGTGTGCGCACACACACAGACACACACACGCACACACACACACACACACAAGCACTCTTTGAACTTAGACCCCAGAGCAGTCTCTGCATTTATAAGCAGCAGGTCAAAGTGCAGTCAGCTTCTCCCGTAAAAGTCCAGGCTCTCTGACTTACTGGTCACACACTTGGCGGCAACTACCTAACAGGAACTAACCTCCTGGCCTTTGCAACCCCCGCACAAGAAGGCACCCGCGGCCTGGGGCCGGTGCCCTCTCAGTGACCGTGAGCTCCCAGCGTCAGCTACTCCAGAATCTGTCCCGGAGGCCGGAGGCCGGCGCACGGGCCTCCACACACACAACTCTTTATGCGGGCAGTGATCACAGGGGAGACAACTGCCTTCTACACCACACGAGTTCTCAGAGCAGCACGATTTCCTCAAGTTGAGGGCGCACAGCAAACTGCACCCTGTCTGAGGACTTGCATGGAAACCAGCGCGGGAAGCCCTGCCGCGATTCCGAGCCTAGGGGCCGTCAGGGCTGCGAGCCCGGCTGGCACTCACTCATCGCGTGCGCTCCGTTCTCCTCGCCGTTGACTGCGGCCTCGCCGTTCTTTGGTGGGTTCTGCTGGGAAACCGCGGCCGGGGCCGCCGGGGCCGCCGGGGGGGCCGCTGCCGCCGCCGCACGCCGCCCGCCGCGGCCGCCGCACTGGCCTGCTGCTGCGCCAGCTTCTCCCGGAAACGCCTGCTGCCGCGTCTGCACCACGTCGGGCATCACCGCGTCGATCAGGGACTCTATGGGGAGGACTCTATGGGGCGGCCGTCGAACACCGTGCCGTCCTGGGGACAAAGCCCGGGCGCAGGCGTCAGCTCGGGCACAGCGCCGGCCCGTCAGGGCTCTGCCCTCCGGCAAGACAGGCGCAGGGCCCGGGCAGAAACGCGGGCGCCCGGGAGGTGCGGGGCTGCGGAGGAGGCTCGGCCTGCCCGGGGACCCGAGACACGCAAGGACTCCCGGCGGGCAGAGTGGGTGCGGCGGGCGAGGGCCGCATCCCCGGAGAACTGGTGTCACTGCTGCGTCAGCGGGAGGCCCGAAGTTCCCGAAACTGACCAACCCGAATCCTAGCGTCAGGGACACCTGAGCCCTTTCAGGTCCTGTCATGGGAAGAGGGCTACCCCTGACGCAGCAGTTTGCAAAAAGGGGTGGGGTGGGGGGGATTTTACCCCCTTAGGGGACAGTGAGCAAAGTCTGGAGCCATTTCGGTTGTCACATTGGGGAGGTGCTGCTGCCATGCGGTGGGCAGAGAGCAGGGATCCTGCTCAACATCCTTCAGTGCTCAGGACGGCCCCACAGCAACGACTCACCTGGCCCTCAAAGATCAAGAGTGCCGAGGGTGCGAAACCCTGCCCAGACGCTAGGACAGTGTGCAACTAGTCCCCGCCTAAGTGACAGAGGTGGCTCTCTGGAGGCCTCAGGTGTGAATTACAGATTCCTGCACCACTGAGGATCTGATTCCTAATACATCTGTCCACCTGAGCTAATACAGTACATATTCACAGCTGTCTGAATTGCCTTCCTGGGCTCAGGGTGTTCACTAACTCAGCCGTGATCTGCTAACAGCAGCACTGTCTTCTTCCAATACCTACTTTTTGAACCTCCTTTGTGTCTCTGGTTTCCATCTACCATGAAAAAATTACCATACACATTTGAAAACACAGGAGAGAGATCTTTCCTTAGAAAGTGCTCCAAATACTAGTCACATGAACCTCAGCGCCTTTCAGTTGTGACTGCTGGACGTGCAAAGCGTTTCTGCACATTTCCTCATAAATTAGGAAGAACTGAAGGTATGAGTTTCAGCTACACAATTTCTAAATGAAACCTCACCCCAGTTGACTACTGGTTACTTTACAATATTTGAAAATAAGGAAACAATACTGAACGAGGGAAAGTGTAGCCAGGCACCTGGTCAGCCACCCAGTTCTGGCCACAGAGTGGCCAATGTTGACCGACTGGCCAGCCAGCTTCTACGTCACTTCTCTTCTTCATATACTCATGCCCCAAATGAATGACGATTTCACAAAAGGTACTAACTGCCCAGAGTAATAAAACACTCCTGGTTTAAACTCTAAAAGCACACCTCAGTTTAACAACTGGAAACCCAGGTGACAAATGAGACAATCTTTCATTCGTCTCTGGACATACTGCATTTTGAATTGCCAAGGGAGAGAAGGTATGGGGGAATCTCAGCAGATGAAAGACATGGACACTAGGGTAGGGGCAGGGAAATTCAGTCGCAGCATCCGAGCTGGTGGGGCCTCCGGGGTCCTGTACTCCTATCTCACGCTTGTTTGTTTTGCCAAAAAAGACTAGCTGGGGCCTCAAGGAGCCAGTGGAAGATCCTGGGCATCCAATGTAAGAAAAGGAAAGAGGAGACTGCCTGTCGTCAGGCAAGAAAGAGCACAGGAAAATATCAGATAAGGAAAGTAAAAGCAAAACCTCTTTTAAAATCACATCAAAAAAATAAAATACTTAGGAAAAACCCTGACTGAGGAGGTGAAAGACTTACATGCTGAGAAATATAAAACATTGAGTAAGGAAATTAAAGATGATTTAAAGAAATGGAAAGATGTCCCATGCTCCTGGATTGGAAGAAATAATAGTTAAAATGGCCATACTCCCCAAAGTAACTTACAGATTAAATGCAATCCCTATCAAATTACCCAGGACATCTTTCACAGACCTAGAACAAATAATCCTAAAATTTATATGGAATCACAGAAGACCCAGAATTGCCAAAGCAACAGTGAAGAAAATGAACAAAACTGGAGGAAAAACCCTCCCAGAATTCAGACTGTACTACAGAGCTACAGTACTCAAAACAGCATGGTGTTGGCACAAAAGCAGACATACAGATCAATGGAACAGAACCGAGAGCCCAGAAATGAACTCCTATACCGATGGTCAATTAATATTAGACAAAGGAAGCAAGAAGATACAACAGAGAAAAGTCAGTCTCTTTCCCAAGTGGTGTTGGGGAAGTTGAACAGCTGCATATAAATAAATGAAGTCAGTACATTCCCTCACACCATACACACAAATAACCTCAAAACTGCTTAAAGACCTAAACACAAGACACCTTTAACCTCCTAGAATAAAACGCAGGCAAAACATTCTCCGACATAAATCTTAGCAGCATTCTCCTAGGGCAGCCTATCAAGGCAACAGAAATAAAAGCAAAAATAAGCAAACAGGACCTAATTAAACTTACAAGCTTTCACACAGCTTTTGTATTAAACAAAACAAAAAGACAACCTATGGAATGGGAGAAAATATTTGCAAATGATGCTTAATTTCCAGAATATACAGACAGCTCATACAACTCAATATCAAAATTACAATGAGGTATCACCTCACACCAGTCAGAATGACCATCATTCAAAAGTCCACAAATGATAAATGCTGGAGAGGGTGTGGATAAAAGGTAATCCCCCTACCCTGTTGGTGGGAATGTAGTTTGGTGCAGCCATTATGAAAAACAGTGTGAAGAATCCTTAAAAAACTAAAAATAGACTTACCCTATGATCCAGCAATCCTATTCCTGGGCATATCTGGAGGAAACTCTAATTCAAAGAGATACATGCACTCCAATGGTTGTAGCAGCACTATTTTCAATAGCCAAGACATGGAAACAACCTACGTGTCCATCAACAGAGGACTGGATAAAGAAGTTATACTGTGTGTTTGTGTGTGTATAATATACTTTATACTATTATTATTTTATACTATACACACACATTAAAATACTACTCAGCCATAAAAAAGAATAAAATAATGTCATGTGCATGGACCTGAAGACTGTCATACTAAGTGAAGCCAGAAAGAGAAAGGAAAATACTGTATGATATCACTTACATTTGGAATCTAAAAAAATGAGGCAAATGAACTTGTTTACAAAACAGAAATAGACTCACTGACATAGAAAACAAATTTATGGTTACCAAAGGGGGAAGGAGTGGGTGGAGGGATAAATTGGGAGTTTGAAATTTGCAGATACTACTATATGTAGAATAGATGGACAGCAAGGTCCTACTGTATAGGACAAGGAACTGTATTCAATACTTTGTAATAGCCTATACTGAAAAAAGAATATGAAAAGGAATACATTTATATGTGTAACTGAATCACTGTGCTGTACACCAGAAATTAACACATTGTAAACTGACTATATTTCAGTTAAAGAAGACTATGCAGCTAAAACTTTTTTAAAAAGTACAGGATAGGCAGACACATGGTGTTTAAACGGGTTTTGGAAAACAACAGAGGAACCCACGTGACAAAACACAGGTAACAAAACACATTACTTCTGTAGTTTTAAAAGCTAAAGAGAAAGCGGAGTTAAATGGAACAAACAAGGCAGGCTTAAAAGGATGAGGTCAGTTCAAAGGAAGGGAGGATGGAAGAAAACGGTAGAAAGATTCAGGGAGATGTGTCCTAGGGTGATGGGACCTTGGGAGGGTCAGCTGCAGGAGCCTGTGACCCTGGAACATTTGGTGGCAAAGAGGAACACATGGGCATCCAACGGCGTCAGCTGTGCAGGACTGACTGTAAGGGGATTTGGGGAAGCTGGGTCGGGCAAGCGAGCCTGACCAAGGCGGGAGAAATGAGGCGCAGAAAAAGAGGAGGGGAAGTGCGGCAAAAATGAGACGGACTGACAGAGATGCTAGGAGGGCCGCAGCAGTCACAGGAAGTCCTGGGCATCTTTACAGGAGAATCCCAAGAGCAAAGCAGAGGGGGGTGAGGCAAACTGTTTTAAACCAAAATAACTCATTTACAAACTGGTGTAAAATTGGCCCAATACTCACTGTGCCCCAATCTACAAAGAGGCAGGATATGTACACAAACTGGAGGGACTTAAATTTATGATGATTGTTCCAGCAGGTCTGCTATGGACGCGATAACAAACCATCCCTTGAAATCCTCTTTAACAACAGGCCCCATTTCATCTCCCCGATTCTCTATTGTGCCGTATGTGGGGATTACGGGAAATATATTAGATGCTACGCAAATGTTTTGGGCCGGGGTCCCCTCTTCAACTGAACTGCTCAAAGAAAACAAGAAGGAAGGGCATTTTCTGTGCACGTGCAAGGCCCGTGCCTGCCTGGAACCACATGAATTTGAACGGCAGGACATGCACGATCCGTGGATTTTTTTCAATACGTAAACAACTGTGTTTACCATCCACCGTTGGTAGAATCCGCGGTTGCAGAACCCGCGGATGCAGAACCCGCGGATGCAAAATTCGCGGGAACGGGATGCCGCGTATAGGACCTGAGCACTACGAATTTTGGTATCCATGGTAGGTCCTGGAACCAATCTACGGAGGATACCTGGGGACGACTGTATAAAGCAGTTGAAAATTTGCGGCGCGTGTTTCAGACTGGGCAGTGTATTGTGATATTGAGAGGATCAGTCGACAACCAGCCACGCTGCGCATGGATACAGCAGCACCACCGTCTAAAGGGCCTTGGAAGCTCGCTCCAGGGGCAGCGTAGGAGCCGCAGCCCCTAACCCAACCAAGTACTAACGCGAAGGGATAAAAAGCCCTCCCCGCGGCTGCGGGTAAGGAACTGCGCGCTAGGGTTGGATGCGTTTCCCCAGCTCCGCCCCGTCTCCCGGGCGTCCGCGCATACCTCGTTGATGCTGATCTCGGCCTCCACATACTGCAGGCCCTTCTGCAGGATGGAGATGAGGGCAGCCGGTGGCACTAGCGTCCCGTTGATGTTGGACTGGCTGATGTGGCTCTCGATACCGAATGTGAACGCCGAGTGGGAAAAACCTGCAGCAAGACAGGGGCGCCAGGGTCCGTGAGGCCTGGGCTGACGGGCGGAAGGCACAGCCACTAAGCAAAGGCGACACCGCGCTGATTTCAGACGTGCCTACTTATTGGGGCGGGAAGAGGCTGTGGACGCTGGGCTGCTGACGTGGGGTGTCGCGGGCAGGGTCAGGCAGAGAGAGGGAAACCTGTGCTTGCACGGGACCGAAGAACAGCTGTAAAGGTGGAGCCCTTTCATTGTTACTAAAAGAAAAACAGAGGCCGGATCTGCCATGGTTACACATTTCTGTTACAGAAATCAGACTCCACTGCTCCTTCCGCTGTGTCTATCTGTGCTCCGCTCCCAGTCCTCATGGCAAATGAACCTCACCACCAACTGGGCCAGGAAAAAGAGGCTGTTCTGGACCCACCGGTGTGGACTTGAGTCGTCTTACAGAAAAACTGGGAATTTCCCTTTGGCTAAGATGTGCTGGCTCCCCTCCCCCGCCCACACCGCCTCCACCCCTATCAGCCGTTTCTGTAGAAGCTGGTGATAACACTTGGCAAGACAGATGTCTGTGTGCTCGCAGACAAGGTGTGGATGGAGCCGCTTGGATGAACACGTGGGGAGGAAAGTCAGGATGGTGACTGCACAAAGAAGGTGGCAGGGCAGAAGGCTCTAGGGGTCTGAGTTGGGGAAGAGGTTGTTCCGAGGCAGAGTTCCCTTCTGCTCTGTCAACCCTCGCATGTGGGGGTCCTGGGAATCCTGCTCCCAAGGTATCTCGGCTATGAGCACCTTCCCGTCAACACCGGCTCATCCTGCGTGCTTGGGGGGTCACAGGGGTCTCCCTGCCTCTGGGGCCTGCACACAGCCTCCCACACTCCCATTCCTAGGACACCACCTCCATCAGCTGAACAGGGAGGCCAGCTGGGCCTGGCTTCCACCAGATTCATCATCCTTGGTGCTCCTGCCTTTCATTATCCAAATACAACCAGACTTTGCAATAAACGAAACGCTCACCAGATGGGAATGTTCCTCCACCGAGATTTCTGTCTGCAGTCTCCACCCTTCTCTCTCCCCACTCCCTCCTCCTCAGCCTCTCCTGTTCATGCTTATGGTCTGATTATTAAAAGTATAGAAAATATGCAGTTGATTGATATTTATTTCAAGAGCAGTATCATAACAGCTATTGATTTCTGTAAATGTCTTCACAAAACTGTAACCACCTAAATTAGATTGCACAGGAGGGCCGCCTGGAGGCTCCCTTCCCCACAGGGCCCCTCTGCTCCTGCTCTCTGAAGGAGGTGAGCAAAGGCCCTTTACTATCGGCCTCATCTTTTCCTTCTAACTTCTTTCCTCTCTCTCTGCCTTCCTGTCCCCTACCCACTCCTCCAGAAGACAGCAACCACCCCTGTGTTACCAATGACTCTGTTCCCTGGGTCTCTGCCACCCCACACAACATGTCACCTCTAAGCCTTTATCACTGTTTCCGGCAAGGTGTAGACTAGAAAAATTGCAGGTTAACGGATGGAGCAGGACCAAATGGGTTCTTGGCCTGATCACCGCCCCCCATCCACCTCATGGACCCCTGCCTACAAACACACTCTGGGCCACAGTGGTTTCTCTCTCTCTCCTAAGAATTCATCACTTCGTGGCTGACAGCGCCACTCGCCTTTTCTAAATTTGTGTCTCCATCAGCTGATGGGAAAGAACCCTGGACCGAGAGCCATTTCTTATCCTCCTGGTACCTTCATAAGGTCTAATGCAGGACCACATCCACTGCAGTAGTAATAATTAAAATAACCCGAGCCAGCCCTTACATGGTGCCTTGGCCAAGTGACACTCCTAGAACTTGCTCCAAATTCATGTAACCCTCTGCAGTCATTCCCTCGAGCTCCTCTTTCCCTTTGACCAACCAGGTGCCGCAATCTCTTGAGGGTAACTGACAGACCCCAGTCACTAGCTCCAACCTTGGGCAGTGGGACACCGCTCTGAGCCCACCATCAAACTCCACCTAGAAACTTCTACTGAGTGTTCCACCAGCGCACAGCTTTGACTGCTGACCGGGGCTCCTGGCAAATATATCTCAGGGACCAATGGAGCACCTATGGATGAGAGTCAAGCTTTTTGTGTCTGTCTTTGTCCATTCGGGCTGCTATACCAACATACCACAGACTGGATGGTAAAAGGAACAGACATTTATTTCTCATAGCTCTGGAGTCTGGGAAGTCCAAGATGCAGGTGCTGGCAAATTCAGGGTCTGGTCAGAGTCCATGTCCTGGTACACAGTTGTGACCTCACGTAGAGGAAGGGGCGGGGGAGCTCTCTGGGACCTCTTTTATAAGGGCACCAATTTCATTCGTGAAGGTCCCACCCTCATGACCTCATCACCTCCTACAGGCTCCACCTCAAAATACCACAGCGGGGACTACGTTTCAACGTTATGTATGGGCGGGGAGATAAAAAATTCAATCTACAGCAGTATATTCTACGAATTCACTACTCACCCTTCAAGCAGCACCCGGCCATAGAAACGCTAGTGAAGGCACACGAGACACAGCAGATTCTGACCACATTACCACCTTTAACCAAACCTGAATGCTTTGTGTCCATGATCTCAGTCTTCACAGTAGCTGGCCCAAGTGGTGGTATTGTTTTATACGCAAGAAGGGCACATGTGGGAGAAATGAAACAACCTGTCTAAGGTTCACAGACGTGATGAGAGCTGAACTACAGTCTCGACTCTGGACTGTGTGATTCCAAGATTCACCTTCTAACCTTACTGACTCTAAAAGCCACAAGCACAGGAACCAAAAGCCTGAAATTCCCTGGGTGGATGCCAGCTCTGTTCCCAGCTGGACCCCCGGCGACTTTAATCAGCAGCAGCTGCCCCAGATGCAGCCCAGGCAACGTGCAGAGAACAGGGTGCAAACCCACTTCTCACCCGAGACTTGAGAATGTTCCTGATGTCTGTCTTTATCTGGGCTGAGTATATAGTTTGGTTGCAGAACTTTCTCTCTGCACGTGCTACTGCTCTTCATGTGGATCCCGTTTCTAGAACACGCCGATGACAGTATTCAGTGAAGGATGGTCGGAAGAAGGGGATGGAGCAGTGAAGATGAACGGGGGTGTGGGAGCCTGAGGCTTCTGTAAAAAAGGGCTGAAAACAGCCTGCTGGGATGATGTCCCCTGACGGAAGCAAAATGATGACTAAGCAGGATAAAGCTCCACACGGGAACTTTGACCGTGAACGTCTGATGAACACCTGGGTCCACTATTGGAGACGACAGTAAACGGAGACGGAAACTACGTATCTTCATAAACCCTCGCTGCAGTGTTCCACGTCACTGCTGAAAGAAGTCTTCCTCCTGGCTTAAATTTACATTAGTTGCATTTCTTTGGTAGGACCTATGTGTGGCCTCTAAATCAACGGTTGTTTTCAGTCCATTTGTCTTTAAGACTTTCTCCTCGATTGCTGGCTGGCCTGATTTGGTCACGGCAAGTCAGAGGGCCAGGCAGACACGGCGTCAGGAGCGCTGGGTTTCCTGCTCGCTCTGGCATGTGGGGGCTGGGCCTCCGTGTCCCCTCCTACGGTGTAGGGGTGAGTAGGACCTCCAGGACCTGAAGGGAGAAGCAGAGGCGAGCGCGGCAGGACGCAGACACTCTTCCATCTGGAGAGAAGAGCACGAGCTAGTGGAAACGTCCCTTTTCATGTTGCCTTGTACATGCGACAAGGACACTGGATGAGACGGTCGCTAAGGTTCTTCCCAGTTCATTCACGGTGGAACAGGGGGAAGGGTCCACAGACTCTGGATGGGAGGCCTGCTTGAGCACTTCCTATTAGACCACGGGGCTGCAGCCCTGCCAGGTGCCAAGGTGCCATCTCGGAAGACTGGCATCTCCAGGCAGGAGTCTCTCCTGGGGCTGGCCCGGCCTCCACCAGCACCGGCGCCCCAGCCCTCCCAGTGGGACCCCAGGGCGGTGAGCACGGGCATCGCAGGTTGCCGGAGTGCTGTGACTTCCGTGCCCTACGCCTCTTTGGTTTCCCCTCAGCTTTCCATGCACCTCTTCTTCTGCCCAGCAGGACACGGGTGGGAACGAAGAACAGAATGTCAGTGACAGAGATGGAGATACTCAGAACAGGGTCAATGGCAGGTGTGGAAGTTGGTAAAAAAGAGCAGAATCAAGAGCTTGCTGGTACCTTGATGGAAGACCCGTGTGAGGGCTCAGTGTGAGTGTCCGCTGGTGTCTACCGCCTGGCCAGCCCGGAGCGACTGCTGAAGCCGGCAGACCTGCCTCCTGCTTGGTAGGAGGGGCCCCTGGTGAACCTCCTGAGCACAGGGTTTCTCAGCAGCAGCACAACTGACGTCTGGGCCCGGGCATCCTTTGCTGTGGGGGGCTGTCCCGTGCACTGCAGATGTTCAACAGCACCCCTGGTCTCCACCCACTGGATGTCAGCAGAAAGCCTCCTCCTAGTCGTGACAACCAAAACTGTCTGCAGATACAGCCCGCCTGACCCTGCCCTGGTAGGGAACCAGTGACCTAGAGGAACCACACCCCCAGGACACAATCCACACGTCTACACTACTCCCATTTCTGCCAGATTTATAAACAGCATGAGTGGACTGCTGCCATCGAGAATCAAGTCACAGCATCCAGACAACACCCAGCAATGGAGGGATAACCAGACGAAGTGAAAATACCTCTGAGCAGAAAAGGGTATAATCATGATAAACTGGGAGAGGCTGAAAGCAAGCACTACATTTTACATAAAGCACGGGAAGATCGTCAGAGTGAAGTCCCTTCCATTTGGGATGAAAGGTGCTCCCGTCCCGTGAGGGAGGAAAACAGAGTGTGCAGGAAGGTGCCTCGTCCAACCGGCAATAAAAACAGATTTAAGACAAACCAAGTACACACTCCGTGTTTCCTGCAAAACCACCAAACCACACCCCTTTCACAAACAGCTTCACAAACCATTCGAGCTGTGCAGTGAACCATCCTGCCCAGTTAATGTCGGCCTGACTCATCAGCAAACCCTGCTGAACGATCACTCGCTAGCCCTCAGAAGCACTGCTTACTCGGCGGAGAAAAGCAGACACGTAATGCTCGGGCAGCTGGGCCGGTGTCTCTACACCTTCAGCCGGAGCAAATACCAAGGGCACCAACTGGAGGCATTAAATGCAGAAACTTTATTATTTAGTGGACTCCTGGAATATGGGCAGCTGTCCAAAGCCAATGGGCAGGATACGAAAATTGTCTAGACCAGAGACAGGCAAGCTGAGGGCCACACTGCCTGTGTCTGTAAATAAACTTTACTGGAACACAGCCGCGCCCGTGAGTTGATATATTATGTATGGCTCCTTTCACACTACGATGGCAGAGGTGAGGAGCTGCAACAGAGACAGTACAGACCACAAAGCCAAAGATACTTACTATCTGCTGCTTTACAGGGAAAGTGTGCCGGCCTGATTTTATATATATACATATTCATGTGTACACGCAAACACAATCACACACACACAAACAAGCGTCATGGCCTCTCAGGTGCCTCCTTTCATTTCTTTCTGCTATGGACTGTTTGTCTCCCCCAAATTCCTGTTGAAATCTTAACCACCAATGTGACAGTACTAGGAGGTGGGGCCCTTTGGAAGGTGAGGAGGCCACGAGGGCGGAGTCCTCAGGAATGAGGTTAGTGCCCTTATAGAAAAGACACCCCGGAGCTCCTATATCCCCTCTTACTGTGTGGGGCTGCCTGGGAAAGACGGCCATTCCTGAACCACACCGTGGCCAGTATTTGCTACTATAGGAGGGTCTGTACGCTGATTTCAACGGTTCTCAGCCTGTACCCTTAACATGAGCAAAAATTCAGTTCACAGTTATATTGGTAGGAGTAAATGTAACTTTCCTCCCGTAACACCTTCTCGGCCTTCCGGCGGCCCCACGGACCGCGCCGGCACCGTGGGCACCTTGGCCTCGGGACCCGAGAAACCAGCGTGTGGGCTCCCCGTGGCCCGCGCTGCTCTGTCACAGCGGCCCGAGGCCCTGACACAGTGCTCTGCTCAGACAGCAGCACTGGAGCAGCGGTGGCTGGTGCTCAGTGACGGCTCCCTCTGTGTGCGGCAGTGGACAAGCCGTCCAGGGGCCATCGGGGGGACACAGAACTGTCGCAGTAACCTCGCGGACGCGCCACAAGGAACCTAGTACTTTCCCTTCTTCTCAAGAGCAGTGATGAGCCTCCATCCAGGGCCAGACCTCTGGCCCGAGCACGGTCCCGAAGCCCCTGCCCGCCCTGTCCGTAGCTGGGGCCATCTCTCCCTGCCTCCCCAGGGCCTCAGCTAGAAGCACACGCCTGCTTTCCCACAGGACGACTCTGCTTCTGTTCTGGGCTCCTGGTCTAGAGCAGTGGTTCGTGGTTCTCGAGCGAGGGCGATTCTGCCCGCCGGGGGTGGAGGGAGCTTTCAGCAGGGTCCGGAAATACTCTCCTGTCCCCGGGGGCGTGTACGCAGGTGCTGCTGGCGCTCAACAGAGAGAGCCCAAGGATGCTGCTGGCAGCTACAGGGCACAGGGCCGCTCTCTAAGCCAAAGAGCAGTCCGGTCCAGAACATGAGCAGTGTGAGGCCGAGGAACCCTGTGCTCAGTACCCTCCACCACCGCTGAGCCTCCCGAGTCACCATGGCCGCAGCCGGCCTCCCTCCTCCGCAGAAGCCGTCGTTGACCCTGACTGCTCTCTGCTTCGAGCCCCCACCCACCCCCACCCCGGCAGCGCTCCCCCACCCATGCCTTGTATCTTGTGCCACGGGCAGCCTTCTCCTCATTCCGGTCCATCTCCCAGCTCCCAGGAAGGCTGACGCTCCTTGAAGGCAGGAGGCCCATGTGCATTCACTTTATAACAAGGAGCAGCCGCCTCAGTACAGCGGCTGGGGCTCAAGGCAGATTTGAGAAAGGGCTGGGAGACACTGGGGAGGCTGATGGAAACGAGGGTGGTAAGAAACTGAGAAAAACCGAGTCCTCATTATTTTCAGAATACAAGCCTTTCAGGAGAAGGACAACAACGATTTAGGTAGAACAGCACAACAGAAGGAAAACAGCTTTTAGACAAAGATGACAGTCACATAAGGGAGTCTCAAAACACCAAAGAGGGTTCTTGGCTGTATGTGTACACCTGAATTAAAAAGCCATCACATGATTTGACAATAATAAGAATTAATAAAGGCAGTGGTATTAAGTTCTTACTTATGTGTATCAGCCCTTTTCATGAATTAGCTTAGAGAGTTGGCAAAAACTCAAGTTAATGTCTCGATAAATCCCTGTTAAAGATGGGGAAACCGAGTCACAGAGCAGTTCAGTGATTTCTCCGAGGGCACACACAAATGAAATGTGTTCAGAAACCTCTAAATGATTCAAAGTGGCATCCTTTTAAAAAAAGAGGAAGAAAATGATCTAATCAGTAATACCATTTGTATTTCAATTTCAACAAAGTAAGCTGCAAAAAAGGTCTGCACTGTGAAAACTAGGCCGAATGCTTTCAATATGAGAGAGGCAAACAAAGATGAACTGTATAAAGAGGGCTATGTTAGGAACCAGAGACCGCAAACAAAATCAGGTGCGGCGATGGAGGAATTTGGTGCAGTTCCGTTCTACTTACAGAGAGAGGCGCTCCGAGGCTGGGGCCTGCCTTCACTTGCTTCCCTGCCTTCTTTTCTTGACTAAGGAACATGCAGAATTAGATGATCCCCAAGGCCCCCTTCACCCCTTTCCATTCTAAGACTCTTTGGAGAGGAGAAAATGAGCTCACTGTCCCAACCAAACCCACAGGACTTTAATTTATGGAGGTGAGTGAGCGATGACACGGAGATTAAGGCCGCTGAAAGAAGAATCTAGCACAATTCCCCGCGGGAAGGGGCCAGCCGTGCCATGCCACCAGGGCCACCAGAAACCTCATCACAGGCAGGGACCAGAACGCCGAGAAACAGAGAGAAAGGAACCGAGACCATGCCTTTATGAATACAGGAAGGGGGAGTGCCAAGGCCGGGATGTCCCCTATTGGACAGGAAGTGAAAACACACACATTAGAAGCTGTGGTTGGGAGGTCTGTAGTACAATTTTCACGCACCCTCGGAAGCTGCCTTGTGAGAGAGAGAGGTCAACAGCTCTGGCCCTTGGTGCAGCCCTATGACTAATGAGTGCCAATCAGCCACTGGTCACCCACTCGTCAACATCCAACTGGCTGCAGAGAAAGGGCTTTACAATGGAGTCATTCTGGAAGTGCAACTGTGGACTGCTGATTTGTACGCAGCACTTCCTTGTGTCTGTAGCATCCCTGTACCCGGCGGAGTCAGCAGAGCCTCCCCGCTATCAGTACTTCCTGGATCATAGTTTTCTGCGACAGAACCTCGGCTGCCTGGAAGCAGCCCGCCTCTGTCTTGGGGTGGGGTGGGGGGAACAGGGTGACTCAGGCAGTGGGGGCGGGGAGGGGACTGATAAAAATAAAGATGGGAGAGGGGCCAAGGGCGGCGAAGTGGTAGCTGGGTCAAATGACTCAGACAGGAACATACACACACACACACAAACACACACACACGGAGTTAAGGGCTGTAAACAGAAAAGGCGGGAGGATAAGAAATCACACCCTCATCTTTGGGGGCTAACTTATTATCGCTTCACGTCTTCTTTTTGGAAATGATAGATTAGTCTCACCAGAGACTCACATTTATGGTCTGAGAAGCAATTCATAACCATAACCTCTAGGTGCAACCGTGGTCAAAGGCACAAACATGCTGAGTTTTTTCTATTTGGCAGTCCACATCACTGTGCACATTCATATCAACTTTATATTTCAATGTGTTTATCTGAAAAAAAACAAATCCTCCAGTCCCAGCCCTCACCTTCTGTCCTAGTTCTCTGACATTTCACCGCAGAAAACTGAGTGCAGGGAGGGCGGCTTTGTGTGCTGCAGACCTGTTCCTGCTGACCTGCTGTAACATGGAACTTAGTGTAAAATGGAACTGCCTTGGATGGCGCCCAAAAGAAATACCAGAAGGGCCTCGTTAAAACAGGGTTTCACTTGTAACATCTGGCCTGGACCCTGGGGGTGGCAGCTGAGTACAGCTCGGGCCGCTGACTGTTGCAGACCGCGGGCCTCGCCAAGACTTTTAATACCCCCTAAACATGGGAGGCATCCAGGAGGAGAGAGCATTAGTCAGGTTATAAACGAAGGTCGCTACTTCCTCCCGGGCCAGTACTGGCTGGGGGGTGAGGCCACGCCCCGCCCCGCCGGGGAGGGAGGCTGCTTTCCTTGAAACGCTCACTGAGAACTCAGCTCCGGCTTCTACACTCAGAGAAGCAAGGCTTGGAGCTGGTTCCTTCTGGCACCATTGCCCCAACAGCTTTGAACCCTCACAAAATTTGGATTCGACGTTTGTTAATGGGCAAAGAGAAGTGTGAATGCCAAACCAGTCATTTACAAAGGACAGCACCATTGAAGATTATAATAAAAAATTTAACATATGACTTGGTGACAAGCAAAGAAAGCAAATTGGAGGACAGAGGAAGTAAGTCACATCACTGTTTACTGACCCAGCTGCTGTTCTCCCCCGGGATCTCTCCCAGGCCATTTTCCCTATGCAAATTAATTTTTAAGGTGTAAGTCTTGTGGTCCTAGAACTTTGTATCCATGTTCTTTCTCACCTCACACAATCTAAGCACTTCCCCTGGCTCCTAACAGGTCTCAATAGCCAGCATCTTGATTGTTTCTCAATTTTCACTGAGCAGATACATCATCCTTAACTCCCATGACCTCCAGCTTTACTTTCAAAACCTAACCAATGGCTTCCCATCTGACAACCTGGTGTTCATCTGCTGCCAACTCAATGTTCTGGAACTTTCTCCTCTTCCCTCCTGCCCTGTGGCCCTTGTCCCTCTCACGAAGATGGTGCCTCCTCCCTGAACACGCCAGGTGTTGCCGAGCCTCATGGCATTAACTCAGACTCCAGATTTTGCTTGAAAGGCTCTTCTTCCTCCTTTGACTGAAACATTCTAGCTCAAACATTCTTCCTCTCCGCACCTTTCCTGTGCTCCTTTGCGAACACCTCCAACCTTGTACCTTTCAACCCCTGAGACACACGCCTCTTTAAGTATCTGTCCTGCGCCCTAGGTGGGGGGAAGACCTCCCCCTGTCATCTGTCCTTCCACCCCCAGCACCTAGGGCAGTGCCACCACCCAACGGAAAAGCATCCTGAGACTTTCATAGAACTGAAAGTGGTGACAATGGCTCTATTCGTGCACATCAACTCTGAAATAAGTTTATCTTACGTAAAATAAGTTAGGTCACACGGGGACAAATGTTTTAAAATCTAACAATTATTTGTTTCCACGTACATCATGCAAATACAATTCATAGGTATATTTGAAAATTTAGGAAAAAGTAACTGCTTCAATTTAAGGGAAATTGTTAGTAAATATTAACAACATACTTCTGGGTGTATGCAAACACAGCAAAAATTATGCAGATGGTACAAAAGAACTGAGAATGGGAAATACACGTATAGACCAGGGAGGGCTACAGAAGATTTCGAAGGACAAGGAAGTAATGAACACTCACTACACACACACTAGGCTCTAGATTCCCTGGTGGGGGAGAAACTCCTGCATTCTATCAACAGTCTCAGACGGGAGTCTGCAAACTATATCCTGTGGGCCAAACCTGGCCCCTTGCCTGTGTTTATAAATAAAGTTTTATTGAAACACAGCTACTCTCATTTATCTACGTATTTTCAATGGCTACTTCTGTGCTGCCAGGACAGAAGTGACTAGCTGTGACAGAGACTAAAAAATTTACAATCTTTTACAGGAAGATTCCTCCACCCTAATCTAAGGGAGGGACCTAAACTGGGAGACGGGGCCAAGAGGTCTTAGGAATGCAGTCTTTGGTTCCACGACTTGTTTTATGAGGCCAGTATAACCCTAATATCCAAACCTGATGAGGACATTCAAAAAGGAACATCACAGCCCAGATTCTCTTGGTAAAAGAAATGCGAATATACCAAACACAGAATTAGCAAACTGGAAATCAGCAATATAAAAAGAAAAATGTCTGGGCCAAATGGGGTTTATTCCAGGAATGCAGGGTTTAATGCTGGAAAATAAATCAACAATTTCACCACATAAAGAGTCAAGGAAAGTCACTTAAGGGGAAGATTCTCGAGCCAGATGGCCCGTGTGACTTGAGCAAGTCAGTACCTTCTCAATGTCTGTGTTTCTCACCCATAAATGATGGAGAAGTGATGTACTTCTGAGGGGAAATCGTCTCATTGGTCACGTACTTAAGAGTCACACCTGGCACACACAGCAAGTGCTCAATAAATGGGAGCTACTGTCATCATAGCAAGGCAGTGACCATGACACAGAAGTAACACTGACCTGACACCGGGAGTGCCTGGCTGATGGAGGCATGAGGAGGAGGGGACTGAAGATGGAGGTGGTAGGAAAGAGACTGCGGGCAAGAAATATCTGAAGGTGATTCTGAGGTTTTTACACTAACCCAGGATGAGATTATGGGGCAGAGGGAGCTTTTCTTTGGAGGCAAGGGACAGTGGTCGGGCAATGGCGATGGTAGTAAGTGTGGGATTAACTGTATTAGAGAAAGAATGCCCAGGAGGCTTGCATCCAAAATAGCAGAATGGAAGGCAATGCAGAGGCTGGAGGTGGACAGCCAGACTGGGTGTGGATGGAGAGGCTGGGGATGGACACCTAGACCGGCAGAGGGAGCAGCATGCTGGCTGCAGACACAGATATGCGGGGGAAAGGAAAGGACGTCACCTTGGGGACAACGGCATTTAAGGAGTGGGTGGAGGAGGCACTGTTAAGGCAACATTCAGAAACTTGGGAGGAAAAGGACAGTGTTGTGTCTGACAGTCCAGATGACTCGCTCTTCTGTCTGGAAGGAAGAAAGGGGATTGAAGTTGGCAGGAAATAAAACATAGCAAAGCCGGACACTTTTAAGGTCGCATTACAATTTCAGAGCAGGCAGATCTGAAATGTAACGGTGTATGAACTTTGGAAACAGGCACCTTGGGAAGTGGCTATTTCATCTTAGCTAAAAAAGGAAATGTGAACCATCTTAGACTTTTTTCATATCATCACCAAGTTTTAAACAAGGAAACAATACTATAACAAGCCTTAAGGGCATCTTCAATAGAATCTGACCTTTTTCTGATGTTAATTCCAATGAAACTGTTTGGCTATATTGAGCAATATACATATTTAAACAACTGTAACTTAGAAACAATCAAGTGATTTTCAAGTGATTTCATTCTAATTGCTTTTTTCCCCTCTGGGACAAGAATGGCAGATCTTGAATCTGAGCGTTTACACACACAAAAATGAGAATGGTTAACTTAGAAAAGACTGCAGGAGAAAAGTGGGCTGGGAAGCGGGATGGCTGTGAACACCTGGGACGTGGGAAGAGCCACTTCTCTGCGATCCCATTTCCCTACTCTGGGTGGTTACCATCCAACCCGAGGAACGGTTTAGGGAAACACTCTTTCTGAATGGAGAGGAATTCACTGGCAACTAGCACCACTACAAGAAGGTTTGTGATGCAGCGAGTCCCACAGCAAAGGGAAGTGGGCATGCTTCACTGGTGGAGAAGTGTGGACTGCGGATCCCACAAAGCTGTCTAGGGGGGTGTTTTATTCTTTTCTGTATGCAAGACACAGGGATCAGGTTCTCCAGTGACTTACCACCCCCTACATTTTCTTAGAGTGATTTTTAACACGTGATGTAAATGCACAGACAAATGCACAAATGAGAGACATGCACCCACAAAGCAGGCTCACGCCTGGCCTGGACCAAGGTGGTACGGACGGACAGCCAGGTTCTCCTTTTTTCCCCCTCGGCAGGTGCCGCAGCCCACGTGGATGACCTCCGATAAAAACCTGGGCAGCAGAGCTCGGTGGTGAGCAGCCCTGCCCGTGTCACCGTGCGTGCTGCTGGGAGAATGCCCACTAGGAGGGGACACCTGCTTTCTCCTGGACTGGCGCCCCCACACACCTTCTCCCTCGGCTGGTTTCAATCTGTGTCTCCCCACCCCGGATTTATTGATATGTAACTGACATATAACACTGTATAAATTTAAGGCGCACGTTGTGATGATTCAATACACGCACACACACTGTGAAAGGGTTACATAATAAGCTTAGTTAACACAGCCGTCACCTCTCACAGTTAACCTTTGTTTACTTGAGTGGGAACATTTTTCAGATTTACTCTCTTAGCAACCTGCAAGTATAGAACACACTACTGTTACAAGTAGTCTCCACGCAGGACTTTTATAATCTGTACCTCTGTGCTGTCATCAACTCAGAGTATAAGTTACCAAGCCCTGTGAATCCTTCCAGCAACTCACAGAGCCGGAGGGTGGCCTTGGGGACCACCGACACACCACCACAGAGGCACTGCTTCTCTCTCCCCGAAACATTTAGACAGGAGACGTTACTGTTTCACATGATTTTAAAGGTACATTCATCCTCTGGTCATATGGACAGACGATGCAGGTCTTCCTTATTATTTGATGGAACTGTTTCCCTTTATTATTGCTAAAGCAAAGGCTTCCATTACCTCAGAGAAATGCCTAACTCTACCATTTCATAAAAATTCTCTTTTTTAAACAGGGCCACACATTAGCAATGTAAAAGAGCCACTGCAGTCAAAAATATTTTAGAGACTCAGCTGAACAATGAGCCCTGAACTTCTGTTTAAATTAAGATAGCTGAACCATTAAAATGACTTCCTGAATCCGGGGAAACGTGTCTTGCATAAGAAGGCATTCCACAGTCCTAGGAAACACAGTGGAGCCCACTGGGCGACCTGTCAGCTGCTGGGATTACAATCATTTCTGGAGATGCAATTATTCACAAATATTAAGAGTAACACTCTTTTCCTGGTTATCTAACCTCCCCTCGGGAGCCAAAAAAAAAACAAAAAAACAAAAACAAAAAACCCCACCCCAAAAACATAAAAAACAAACCCCAGAGTGAAAGACTGCTACTCCCAATTATTCTACTATCTGCTGGAGAATGGTCTGGCAGACTTCCCCCTTCCTCCCTGGAAAAATGTAATAAACACAGGGACTGCATTATGCTCACTGGTAAAGTCTATGTGCGTTCTGCAGCAGAAGGAATCCAAGTGCAGCCCAAGGAGACGGTAAAGGGTGAAGAAATGAGAATCCCCTCACAGCTCATTACCAGTACAAACCACCTGGAAGGAAAAACATGCCACTAAAGGATGTGACTCAGTGGTTCTCAACTGGGTGCGATTCTGCTCTCTAGGGGACATTTGGCGAAGTCCAGAGACATTTCTGGCTGTCACAACGGAGAGTGCGGGAGTGTTACTGTCACCCAATGGATTCAGGACAGCCCCATCACAAAGGACGATTTGCCCCAAATGTCAACAGTGCCGAGGCTGGGAAACCCTGGTCTCTATGAAAGTCTCAAAACCTTAAGAAAACGCATCATGTTGCGGCCATTCAGAGTACCTCCAGACATGGAGACACTCAACGTGAGGCCCACCTGAGTTTGCCGAGTTCCCGAGGACGCACAAGTTCATGCTATGTGTACGTGACATGCTGTTCACCTGCAGATGACGTTTCATTATTTTTCACTATTTTCCAAAAGCCCCAGAAGGTTTGTGCAGCTCTCCACTTCTGCGTTAACATGGCTACGGCTCGCATCCATTACACAAAAGACACCCATCAAAACCTAGGCCCACACGCTGGCTAAGGACCTGCAAGATCTAATTAAAGTGCCTCGTCTGTTTGTGCGATGGGCCACTCTCTCCCTGTCACACACACACACACAAAGCTCTGCAGACAATGGAAGCACGAAATTATGCTTCTGTGTACATTTTCTGTTTAATAATTTCGAAATTATCCCAGACTCACAGGAAGTCAGGAAAACAGCAGAGTCCTGTGTCCTTTTCACCTGGCCTCCCCTAGTGATGACATATGGCTCTGCATAGGACAGTATCAAAACCAAGACGCTGATATCTGCTGGCTGGTCACTTGCCTGAAAACCTGGCCTGTGTGCATGCATGCATGCATGCGTGTGTGCACCTGCATTTCCCCGCGGACGCATCCAGGCTGCGGCGTGTTTCAGCAGTCCATTCCTACTTACTGCCGAGTGGGACTCTGGGGTATACAGACAGACCACAATGTGTGTAGCCAGTCACAGACATCTGGGAAATTTCCAGTACACTGCCATTGCAAATAAAGCTGTTTTCAGTGCTATGTTAAAAAATGACCAGATTTTGTCAGACTCCAATCTAACTTACAAATAGCATTATACGTGCCAAGGACTCACCCCAAACGCTGCACAGTTCTGTTAAAAGCTCTTAAATAAATCATGTTACTATGGAATTCAGGTGGTTCCTTGTCCTCCTTTTAAGACTATTTCAAGCTCTGAAATAATCTACACACAAACCTTCTCTCCTATAATAATGTGACTTATTAATAGTGCGATTTACTTAAAACTTGCTGTAAAACAGACATGACACAAAGGTGCCATGTTTAACCACTGTTTAGCATACAGCTCGGTTCATTCATACCGTTGAGCCACTGTCTTCACCATCTATCTCCAGAACTTTTCATCTCTCCAAGTGGAAACTGTCCCCATCAAACACTGACTCCCGGTCTCTCCTCCTTCACCCCCAGCCCTCACCTTTCTACTTTCTGTGACTTCTCTGTGACTCTGACTCCTCTCGGGACCGTGCAGAGGTGCAATCACACGGAATTTGCCTTCTTGTGATGGGCTTCCTTCACTGAGCACAGTGTCCTCAAGTTTCACCCACATGGTAGCACAGGTCCGAACTCCCCTGCTTCCCAAGGCTGAGTAACACTCCACCGTATGGATGTACCGTGTTCCTCCACGCTTCCGTCCAGACACTGGGTTGCTTCCTCTGTGACTCATTTTAAAGAATATTTTTACTGTCCCTCACGGGTGAAGCCCATCTTTCCCACTGAGTTCTCCAACACATCGCCTCCCTGACTACAGCAGCTTGCAAACCTGAGGTGAGGAGCCAGGGACAA
>NC_045732.1:100296749-100451943 GCF_009834535.1 Camelus ferus | reverse complement strand
AGTCAGACATAGACAAATATCACACAATATCACTTATATGTGGAATCTAACAAGAGAACAGACTAGTGAATGTAACAAAATAGAAGCAGACTCACAGATACAGAGAAGAGACGAGTGGTGACCAGTGGGAGAGAGACGGGGGGAGGGGCAAGAAAAGGGGAGGGGATTAAGAGGTACAAACTACCATGTATAAAGCAAACAAGCTACGAGGATACATCGTACAGCACCAGGAATATAGCCAGTATTTAATGATAACTATAAATGAAGTATAACCTTGAAAAGGTATGAATCACTATGTTTACATCTAAAATTTATAACACTGTACATCAAGTATACCTCAATAAAAAGTTAATTAAAAAAGAATTCAGCGAGAAGTCAGCTGGCGTCTGAGCTTCTTGGATTGAATGTTGGTATTTTCCACCAAATTTAGGAAATTTGGCTATCACTATTTCAAATTTTTGTTTCATTCTTTTTTTCTTCTCTCTCCGCTGCACATATACGGTAGAGTGCTTCATATTGTCCTACAGGTCATTAAGCTTCCAACCGTTTGTTCAATCTTGTATCAGTTCTTCAGATACATTATACCTCTTAGTTCTGAGATTTCCATTTGACTGTTTAAGAACATAATTTTTCCTTTCTCTGCTGCCATTCTGCATCTGTCCACTCATTATGAGCAGGCTCTCCTTTATATCCTCAAACAATTTTATAATAGCTCCTTTAAAGTCTTTCCTGCAAAACCCAACATCTACCTCATCTCAGGTCATTTTTCCCCCTACCGCCTGTCCAGTTTGGATAACTGGGTTAAGCCAACCACCTGAGAGCTGCAACAGCCTACAGAGCAAAGGGCTGCAGAACTGGTCTGCGGTCACAGTATCTTCTAATCCTAGGCACAGAGTACCCGGCTCCCACCTCCCAGCACATTCTCATGAACGTGAGCCCCCAAATCCGAACTTGCACTTACTGTGTGTCCTTGGAAGGTTTTGACTGGGCGGTCACAGCCGAGTCTGCAGACGTGAATACACATGTCTGTGCTACAGGAGGCAAAGGTAGTGTTGTTCTGCCAGTCGACATCAAGAGCAGGGGCTGTGAAGCAGAAAAGGGAGCGGGGGTGGGGGTGGGGGGGGCGACATCTGCATTACCAGTGGTGCACAGAGGCCAGCTGACTGAGAAGAAGTTAACAGCACAGTCAAGACACTCATCTACTGATGTTATAAACACACAGCCGCCAGCCTTCACAGACCTGTCCTATACGTTTGACGGGATGACCAGACCCTCCAGAGAGAGACCCTGTGACACTTCACGTGCCCTGGACACAGAGTCTCGTGCTCCCCTGACACAGGGCAGACACGGCAGGGGAGAGGCACGCTGCCTGCCCTGCCCCTGTACCGTGCTGCTCCGGGGAGCACCACTGTGGTGGCTGACTCCACTTGTTTTAGGTACGGAGGAGAGAAAGGGGAGGAAAACGACTCCACATCCTGTGTGTAAGACATCCCCACTGAAAAATCTCCCACAACACGTGAATGCATCCACCGACAGTTGACAAGAAGCACCCCCCCTTTAGGGGACACAGGTGGCCTTGTGATGAACACTGTCTCTGCCTACATTTCTCAGGGGCTGGTGGCTCCAAGACCTCTGTTGAGGGTTTGGGGGACAGGGACAGCCCTCTTCCTTTCTCCCAAACTCCCAGGAGACCACGCTGCATCCTTGTTCTCTCCAGACACCTGACTGCTTGTAAGGAAAAGAGGGTTCCCCATCAGGCTGTCAAGCCCTAACCTTGTCTCCGTGTGTTTCTTCAAGGAAGTCAGCGCTGGATTGGGAGAACCTCACTTAGGATGTGCTAAGTCGTGTTGCCCCTTCTCATCCTGGGTCTTTAAACAAGAAGTGCGTGCCTGCACACGCGACCGCCTCCCACCACTGCAGGGACAGACCCCGTTAGCTTCCACGGGCCCGCTGCCCCGTCCCCACAGAGGTTGTGGGTGGGGGGGTCTGGCCCAGAGGCAGCACTGGCTTCTTCAACAACCCAAGGCACCTCTTCTTGTTTCATCCTTCACAGCCCCACGGTTCCCGCCACATTCCCCACGTGTGTCCAGTGGAACCAAGGAACTGGGTCCCAGGAGCCAGGGAGCCAAGCCCGTAGCTGCTCTTGTGCACAATGCTGCACGAGCCAAGTCATGAACTCCGTGGCCAGCCTCTGCCTTCGTGCATGCAGTTCGCACACCTGCAAGAGCGACAGCCTGGAGGGGACAGTGACCAGCACCTGGCCGTTAAAAACTATCTTCTGCTGCAGCTTTGTAATCTGGATAGCGGACGCTGTGTACTCAGGTGGCTGGCCCCATTCTGAGTCGCTCCTGCTGCTGAGACCCAGGGCCTCCAACCCCCAAATGTGAGCTCACCATTCAGTGTGAGTGAGCGACACGTAACGGGGCTAAGTTAACCCTGGGCGGGGCGGGGCGGGGTGGGGTGGGGCGGGGGTGTGTGTCCGTGTGCCCTTGCTGCCTACCATGGCCAGTGAGGTTCAAGGAGTCAGCAACCATTCGAGCATAGCCAAACTTTACTTTGCTCTTTAAAAAGAAATAAACTTTTAAGTTGTGAAATGCTTACAGAATCACAGGAAGCTGTAAAGACATTACAGAGGCCCCACCACACGTACCGTCCACCACCGGGCTGCAGGTTTCTTGGCCCCCACCGCACAACACGCAAGCCCGGAAGCTGCTGGGGTGGGACGTGCGTGCAGTGGCTGTGCAGCCATGTGCTCACACGGGCAGATGTGTGATAACTTTACCGCCAAAAGCCAAGACCCAGAACCGGGCTCACCACCTCCAAGACCTCCCGTGTGCCTGCTTTAACCGTCACACCACCCTTCCTTGAACATCCGCTCCTAAACCCTGGCTCCACTGATCTGTTCTTCATATCTAAAATTCTGGGCGTGGGGGGGTAGCTCAGGGTAGAGGGCATGCTTAGCATGCATTCAATCCCCACGCCCCTCCATTAACCGCTCCCCCCCAAAATTTACATCATTTCCAGAATGTTATAGAAATGGCACTGTCCAGCACTTGACCTTGGGGACGGCCTTTCCTAACGAAGCAGACAGCCCTCTCGATGGTCTACAGCTAGTCTGCCTCCTTCTCCCTGCTGAGTGCTGTTCCACCACTAGCTCTGAGCTCACGCCTCCAGGAATGAGGTGCACCCACCAGGCCGGCATGGGGAACACCTGACGGGCAATTCTCTGATCAGCCCCATGAGTGCTAAGGAAAGGTGCCCCTCTTGCAGTGTGCACCTCACCCCGGAAAACACAGCACCCTTCCTTTTTTCCAGCTTGAACAATCCAGCAGGCCACCACTTCACACTTGTAAGAAAGGGCACGTGACGCACGGACTTCCTGGACCCAGTGCTGGGACCACGCTGCCTTGTGGGTTAGCTACAGGGGAGGAGCTCTCAGTACAAGAAAGAAACGTGTCTGTGGCATGGAAGGCCCTCCTCTGGACCTTGGGAATGCTCCGGGGAATACTGTATTTCTGTCAAATGACTTAAGAAATTAATTCTGAAGATAAAACTGTTAGAGGAACCTTACGGATGCTTATCTGGGGCACATTATTCTCTGAAAAATAGAAGCCAGAGCTTCCTGCGTTACAGGCTTCCCCCCATTGCGTGGGTCAGCACATCTGACGTTCTGGGCTCTGACCCGGTCACGGCAGCCTTCGTGACAACAAAGGTAGGATGGTCTTGGCATTTACGGCAAATGCAACGGGCAGGCAGACCCACTTGCTGTGCTTGTACAGTCGACACAGCGTAGCTGCATGGCGTGGAGACGACACAGATCAAGACACACAGGCTGCGTCTCCAGGGGCTGGGGAAGTGGGGGCTGGAGGGGGGACTTCCTACGGGTGAAGGGTGACACGTATGTTCTGGAACTGGACAGCGGGGACAGCTGTGCACAATGTGAATGCTGGTGTATTCTGCCCACCCCGAACACACGCACGCACACGCGACAGATGCTGGGGTGTCAAGGTGGCAGCGTATGTTGTATAATATCTCTAGCAACTGCCACATCATCCATGCTGTCAGAGAGCAGGACCCACAACAAAAATTCCCCGCAGCCCCCACAGGTGTGTCTGGCGTGGTCCCCCAAGCTCAGAGGATGGCGTGGAAGAGACGGCTTGCCTCTCCAAGCAGCAGGCTGTAAACCGGCACCTCCCGGGTCTGCCCGGATCAGAACGGACCGTGTGGAGCAACAGACGCTGGTGTGCATTTGTGTTTGTCACAGTCCTGTGAAGGCCTCGTTGGGACTCTCCCTCAGTTGCTCCCTGCAGGACCAACGTCCCCCACTTTGCAGCCCTCCCTGGGCTCGAGGTGGGCTGTACTGCCTGGGCCTCCTCGGGGCCAGCCCTACCTCGTTCAGGACATCCCCAGGAGCCGGGAAGTGCCCGTCAGGGAAGAGCCTCTGACCCCTCCTCAACGTCACCCCAGAGACAACCTGACCCCAGCAGTAACGTGAGCACCCCGTCCGTCTGCTGGTAACTCCCTCTCTAAACGGGCAGGCGCCTCCTGCGGACGAAAGAGGCCTCTATTCCCTTCTGTCCACTTGAAGCCAGTTTCTTCTGTCAGTCTCTGAATTCTGGGGGTGCTTTCTCTCTCTGAAGTCCAGAGGTCACATCTAACTATCAGATTGAATCAGGAGGTGGGAATCGGGGAACCCGGGACTCTCTCGACCGTGGGCTCCGTGGGGCCTGGTGCGGCCCCAACACAGGGAGACGTGGTTCGGTCAAGAGCAGTGGAGCAAAGACCCCCCGCAGGCCTGACACTGCTCCCCATAGGAAGGCCTGGCGGCGAGGCTGGCCTTGGCCGGCCTCTGGGAATTTGGATTTCCAGAGGGGTCCTGGCATCCTGTAACTAGTAACGGCGGCTTCTGTGCCTTAACTGTCTATGCAGACAACATCCGTGGTTGACGCTGAACCCTCATGCTCCTCCCGGCAGTCTGGAATGTGGGTGCACGCCGGGCATGGGGGCCTATGGGGCCTCCCCGGTAGACGACCCTTCACGCATGTCACCGCAGCTGGCTTCTGGGGGGATGCGGCACATCCTCTGTGACCCCACCAGGAGAGAACCCTGAAAGCTCTGGATTCACCTCATGCCTTCTCCCCCTGCTGATTGTGCTTTGCATTCTTTCGGCTGTAATAAATCTGAGCTGTGAATTTGACCGCATGCCGAGTCCTGGGGGTCCTCCAGTGAATTGCTGAGGCTCGGTATGGTCTCAGGGACTCCCACCCAACACAGCGTCCTTGGGGGCAGCAGCTGAAAGCAGCCCACGCTGGTTCTGGACTTGGTTCACTGTGTGCTTATAAACGTTTGAGCCTTCGAGAGTTGAGGGCACCAGGATGTCACAGATCTCAAGAGCAATGCTTTCCACGAGATGGGTTTCCTCCCTGCCAGCTGGATTCCGTGATGCCTTCCTCCAAGCATTCATGATCACTTTAAGGGACATTTCCTAGGACTCTGAATTATTTTTTAATTACAAAAAATTTATAGAAATACTCACCGGAATGAAATGGAAACTGCTGTTTGGCCTCTCCTGTGTGGGCATCCCAAATTATTGTTGTCTGTGCTCCGCAAAAAAAAAGGAAAAAGAAAAAGAAAAAAAAAGTTAGTAATTAGTCTTCTCACAAAGGTTTCTCTAGAAAAATTTATCAGAGAAGAGCAGGCAGTGGGCCCCTCTTCCTTTTAAACCAGCACTGTCCAAAAAACAGCACGTGAGCCACACAGGAAATTTAGAACTGTATAGTAGCCACACTAAAAAAAGAGAAAAGAAACTAGTAAAGCCAACTTCAACAATCCAGTTAACTTCACTTCAACACAGCCAGAATACTGTCATTCTAACATGAAATCAGCACATACACGTCAGTGACGTAGTTCGCACTCCCTTCCTCATCCATGCCTTTGGAATCCAGGGTGTGCTTTACGCTTAACCATCTGGACGGTGGTCACATTTAGGAACTTAGCCACACGCGCTGGTGGTTCCTCCCCCAGACGCAGCAGCTGGAACTGATACTCGGAAAACCACCAGTTTTGTTGGGAACTCCCCCTTATCCCCACACATGAAAAGCTATTGCAAAAACTGTAACAACGCATATCCGAACACCTTTCTGGCACTTTTCCAAATGAAAGCTGCACAACAGGTATTTCTGAAAATTCCTCTGACCATCACTCCATGAACTGGGGACACTAGACATAGCAGAGCAACTGGGATACTGATAGAAGAAACTGGCTTCAAGTGGACAGAAGGGAGCAGACGCCTCTTTCGTCCAGCACTGATTTATTAGTCCGTACATAAGGAGGAAAAAAATGATGTATACGCTGGAAAACGAAGTAAATCATGAATGCTTGATGCTGGGAGACACTCAGGCATGCCTAACAGCCAAAGGCAGCTCTATGAATACCACTGGAATTACGTCTTAATCAAGTGCAATTTTCAACAGAATCGGAACCCTGACACCTCCCTGTCGATGGCATTAAATGAAGGTTTTCCTTTAAAAAGAACTGGTTATATTTTGTATCAACTGCAGAAATTTTCAGAGGAAATACTCAGAGCAGTGAGGATCTGTGAAACTTGGTTCTCTAAGTCTGGGGTCAGCTCTAGACCAATTAACAATTTTTTGTTTGTTTGATGGAGTAGAACTCTTTCCTTAATGGAGCCACCTGCCAACAATTTAGCACAGAAGAGAACATATAAACCTTTTCACGATTCCGATACAATTTCATACACTACATTGACAACTTGTTCAATGTGTTGATGTTTCAGGTTAAACACACGCTGGACAAAAGAAAATATTAATTACACAAAGGTTTCAAGAATCCGAAATACCGTTTAGCCACATTAGGTTAAGCACATACTGAAGGTCAAAGCCAGCATCCCTAAGTTACATTTCCTCCCTGAGAAAATGTTCCTTTCGAGAACATTACTATTCCTGCCGTGGTTGACTAATTACATCAGGGAGTGTCTGACCCAAAGCCTACCAGAATTCTAAATGTACATTTTCACCAACCACCCAGTTCATCACCTGGTAGACTCAAATGATAATCAGGTAGAAAATGCAACACGAATATAAAAAGTAGCCCTGGGGAAGGAAGGAGCTCAGGCTGCGAAGGACTCCCCGGAGGCGTGTGAAAGTTCGAGGGCGGCAGGGACTGGCGCCCAGGGCCCGAGTTCCCAGCCCACCCGGCTCTCTACCAGCGTGTCCCAGGCAAGTCAGTGACGCTCTCTGGGGCTCCACATTCCCCTCTGTGAAAAAGGATGGACCTGCCCCCTATCTTGGGAGCATCGACTGGGCCAACGCATGTGGGAGTGATCGCTCGCACAGACGTTTAATAACTCCATCAGCAGTGCTGACGACCGGCCACGTAGAAGACAAAGTTCTGTGTGTGTGCAATATCTGAGTTGTAACATCTCCGGGAAAATTCAACACTGGTTCCACGAGAACATTTGGTGTGTCGACCTCAGCAGCTCGGCTTTTGTATGTCAGGTATTAGGCTGCCAAGTTTGAACGCAGGGTTTGTTGGCATAAATGAGAGGAAGAGAAAGAAAGAAGGAGTAATTCAGTGCCCCGGTGGGTTACACTACTTAACTGCAGGGGCAACCAGCTTTCTCTGTCAAGGGCCAGGCAGCAGATATTTTAGGCTCCAAGGGCCATACAGTGTCTCTCACCACTAGTCCACGCTGTTGTTGAAGCGTGAAAGCTGCCATGGACAGTTCTGAACAAGTGGGTGTGTCTGTGTGCCAATAAAACTTTATTTACAAAAACAAGCCATGGGCTAGTTTTGACCTATAGACCATGGTTTGTCAAATGCAACTATGACTTTTCCAAGACTGTGTCAATGTTTACAGGTCTTGTCTATTATTTTATATGCATTTTTAGAACTTGAATGAACAGATGGTAGCAATTTAATAAGGTTTTCAATTTACACTGAAGTGATTACAAAAATGTAAAACTTTTTGGAGAGCAAATCGAAGTATTCAGGCATGGTTTCTAGTTGTAGAGTCATAAACTGATGTGAGAACTTATTTTTCCTTCTTCATTTGTTGGTAATATTTATTTTCCAAAGCAATGACTTAAGACAGAATTTCTATTGAGCATTAAGGGTGGCACAACCATTCATGCAATATTCTTTGAGGGTCACGATTCCTGTCTCTTGGCAGCCGAGGAAACAGAAACTGGGACAGGGTGAGACCTGCTGGATTAATTGCTCAGAGCCAGGATGCTATCTACCCCTCCTGAGGTCATCTTGTGCTCTGTCACCCCATAACGGCTTCTAGATGCATCTGGGTGTTGACAGCCACCGGACTTCGCGTCATCACATCCACCAGGCAGCCCCACCAGGAACAAAGCACACTGTACATCTGCTCTGCGGGCCATCATGGGCAGGACCACTTGCATATGTGTCTACCTGCTCCTGCTCTCAGGGAAACCTGCCGTCTACAGTGGGAAGCAACCGGTCATCAAACTAGGAAACAGAAGTCTGGTGAGAGGAAACGGTGTGTGTTCACAAAATCACTCGGCAGGGGAAAGTTTACAACCCATGCAGGTGGGCTTCTTCAAACCCTGGATAAATGCAGCCTGGGGATTTCTTCTATCACTGAACTAAACCTCAGAATAAAAGGGAGGGGGAAAGGTTTACGTGTCAGTCTGCAGACCAGTCCACGGCACATTAAGAGATGATGTGTTACAAGTGAACAGTCAGATCAAACCACAGAAACAAACAAAACCTACACAGGTCCTTCTGATTTCTTAAGGGGAGGCAGAATTCTCAGAATTCAAAGAAACCCTGATGTTATCTGAGATTAAACACAAGTAAACATGTACAGACCGCAGGGACGTATTTTAAGCACTCACTCACTTTGTCTACGCCGGCACTCAAAATGTAATTCCCCTTCTTGTTCCACTTCAAGGCGAAGATGGGGCCTTTATGTTGGCCTAAGGTGCTGGCCAGGTTACCTGCATGTGAAAAACAAAGCACGGCAGCATGCTGACGTCCAAGTCTGCCCATGGGATGACTGCACAGCAAAGCACCTCTTCGCCGACCCCAACATGGGGAAGGCAGGACTTACCGTCTTCCGTCCATATTCTTGCAAAACCATCATATGACCCTGTAGCCAACAGTGTCCCGTCACTCTGTGGGCCAGAGAGAAATAGCAACAGACACAGCTCAGTGGAGGCAGACCTGAAAAGGGGGGCATCTCCCAGCATCCCAGGGCTAGAGCAGCCTGATGTCGGTAACCAGTTCCCACTTAAGACACTCATCAGTCACGGGGGACTACTTTAGCTCACACGGCTCTTCAACTAAAATGTGAGACAGAACAGGCTCCCCAGTAATCCCATCAAGGAGACGAGGGGGCAGGGGAAACACGGGACCACCACTCACCACTTGATGACATCCAAAAAAAAAGTATCGTGAGACTTTTGGAGACTTGGGTGAGCTTTTAAAAATATTTACAAATAGATAAGAGTGGCACTGGTGATGAAGTGACAGGATGTGCAGAAACATGACAGAGAGAAAGAGAAAAGGTCAGAGAAGCTGAAATGCCGAGTGTCTCACACACAGACACCGGTGCTGAGATGTCCAGGTGGAAGGTCATCTTCCCTTGGCCCCACGGCACAAGACGTCAGCAGAGCAGCCTCCCCGGGTGACACCAGCAGACCCACCCTGCAAACCCAGCTGCTGTCTGCCCAACGCCCACAGTCTGCTAAGGAGCCCAGAGCCCTGGGGGTGGCACAGGCCTGCCCCTTCCCTGCATCTGCCTGCCCGGCTCAACTCCCCCATGCAGCCCTCGCCGAGGCCGCTGGTGGATTTTACTGATGTGAATTAAAGCGTCTGGGTGGCGGCAGAGGCTTACGTTCCAGTCCAGCGAGGTCACGTCTTTATTGCTGGGGACGTCGTGGCCCCCTTCCCGTATACAGTGCCTCAGCACGAGCTGGGTGGAGCCCCCGGTGCTGTTTTCATTCAGGTTCCATATCCTCGCTGTCGAATCTCCGGATCTGCACAAGGAACACACACAGCGATCAGCCTCCGTGTCCAGTGCGAGCAAAGCCCACTGCTCCCCGCCGTCTGGCTACACCAGGCATCCTGGGCATGAGGCCCTTGGTCTTTGTAATACCGCTCACTCCCTGCGGGTTTCCCCTCCTGATGGGAGTTTAGTAATGCTGAATGTCTCTGCATTGCTCCCCACCCCACTGAGAAAACGGCTAGGACTGAAGACTCTTCCTCAGCCTGGGGTACCCGGAGTGCGCCAAGCCTTGGTCCGCACACACTGGGGAGACGGCACACCCAGCAGGAAGGGAGTGCATGTCCCAAGAGTCAGAACGCAGACGCCCAGACCCTGGGGCACGCCCTGCCTGACATCCTTACCCGGACGCCAGGAGATCACTGACAGGGTTCCAGGCACAAATGAACACCTCAGACTCGTGTCCCCGAAGGACTGTGGCTTTGTTGGGTGGAATCTCCACGTCTCCGTCTATTTCCATTGGTTTCGAATGATTATCTGTTGTGGGAAATGGGAAAAGAGGCAGGGCTGACAGACACCAGAGAAACTCATCCCCAGGGCTGATGGTAGTTTTAGAAACACCTGCCTTTTCCACACTAATCCTGTCGCCTCTGAAGCTTGTACTAAATCATGGCTTTTGTGTAATTTAGTAAGTATGTAACATTTGTTTACAGTCTCCAAAATTTGACAGAGGAATAAAAACAGGTATTCTAGGGCCAGGCTAGTTGCTAATATCCCCCAGAACAAGGCTGGACAGAAATGACAACAGTCAGCTGGCCCCTGAGAAGGGCCCAAACGTTCCTCCTCTTGACAGGACAAGATGTTTTATCTGGAAGCACCTTTCTGAGGTTATATAGATTTTTTTGAAGACCCCCAATTACAATTACTTTCTGGGGTGGAAGAGCAACAAAACACAGACATTTATTTTATCCCAGTTTATTTTCATAATCTTGAGGGTTGTATCTCACGGGAGAGGGCAGCCCATAAAAGACATATGGGGACAAGCCACGTACTTCCTTCTTCTTTCCCTGCCCTGTCACTGTGGACCGCGTTAATAGTGACTGTGAGACCCGTGGGTGGGCGGTCTTCCATCTGACCGTAGGCAGACGGCCTTGAGGTCATCCTGTAATACCAGCGCCGGTACAGCCCTCATGGGCTTCACGCTCAGTGCTGGACCTCGTCTCTGGCCCCAGATGGACTAAAAGAACGCGTTCCTTGAGCTCGTCGTCAGGTCAGGCTGCGCCGCTGCTCTTGGAGGGAAATGATTTTTCTTTTTCTTTTAAAAATATTTTTATTTATTTTTACTTTTTAATCACTTTTTCCCTTCCAGTTTTATTGAGATGTAATTGACATACAGCACTGTATACCTCCTTTTTGGGGGGGGGGCGTGGAATTAGGTTTATTTATTTCTTTCTTTCAGTGGAGGTACTGAAGATTGAACCCAGGACCTTGTGCATGCTAAGTAGGCACTCTACCCCTGAGCTGTACCTTCCCCCCAAAATGATTTTCAAATAAGGAAGGACACACGCGTGCATAATGCATGTGCGTGTGCGCACACACACAGACACACACACGCGCACACACACACACACACACAAGCACTCTTTGAACTTAGACCCCAGAGCAGTCTCTGCATTTATAAGCAGCAGGTCAAAGTGCAGTCAGCTTCTCCCGTAAAAGTCCAGGCTCTCTGACTTACTGGTCACACACTTGGCGGCAACTACCTAACAGGAACTAACCTCCTGGCCTTTGCAACCCCCGCACAAGAAGGCACCCGCGGCCTGGGGCCGGTGCCCTCTCAGTGACCGTGAGCTCCCAGCGTCAGCTACTCCAGAATCTGTCCCGGAGGCCGGAGGCCGGCGCACGGGCCTCCACACACACAACTCTTTATGCGGGCAGTGATCACAGGGGAGACAACTGCCTTCTACACCACACGAGTTCTCAGAGCAGCACGATTTCCTCAAGTTGAGGGCGCACAGCAAACATGCACCCTGTCTGAGGACTTGCATGGAAACCAGCGCGGGAAGCCCTGCCGCGATTCCGAGCCTAGGAGCCTTCAGGGCTGCGAGCCCGGCTGGCACTCACTCATCGCGTGCGCTCCGTTCTCCTCGCCGTTGACTGTGGCCTCGCCGTTCTTTGGTGGGTTCTGCTGGGAAACCGCGGCCGGGGCCGCCGGGGCCGCCGGGGGGGCCGCTGCCGCCGCCGCAGCCGCCGCCGCGGCCGCCTCACTGGCCTGCTGCTGCGCCAGCTTCTCCCGGAACGCCTGCTGCCGCGTCTGCACCACGTCGGGCATCACCGCGTCGATCAGGGACAGGGACTCTATGGGGCAGGGACTCTATGGGGCGGCCGTCGAACACCGTGCCGTCCTGGGGACAAAGCCCGGGCGCAGGCGTCAGCTCGGGCACAGCGCCGGCCCGTCAGGGCTCTGCCCTCCGGCAAGACAGGCGCAGGGCCCGGGCAGAAACGCGGGCGCCCGGGAGGTGCGGGGCTGCGGAGGAGGCTCGGCCTGCCCGGGGACCCGAGACACGCAAGGACTCCCGGCGGGCAGAGTGGGTGCGGCGGGCGAGGGCCGCATCCCCGGAGGACTGGTGTCACTGCTGCGTCAGCGGGAGGCCCGAAGTTCCCGAAACTGACCAACCCGAATCCTAGCGTCAGGGACACCTGAGCCCTTTCAGGTCCTGTCATGGGAAGAGGGCTACCCCTGACGCAGCAGTTTGCAAAAAGGGGTGGGGTGGGGGGGATTTTACCCCCTTAGGGGACAGTGAGCAAAGTCTGGAGCCATTTCGGTTGTCACATTGGGGAGGTGCTGCTGCCATGCGGTGGGCAGAGAGCAGGGATCCTGCTCAACATCCTTCAGTGCTCAGGACGGCCCCACAGCAACGACTCACCTGGCCCTCAAAGATCAAGAGTGCCGAGGGTGCGAAACCCTGCCCAGACGCTAGGACAGTGTGCAACTAGTCCCCGCCTAAGTGACAGAGGTGGCTCTCTGGAGGCCTCAGGTGTGAATTACAGATTCCTGCACCACTGAGGATCTGATTCCTAATACATCTGTCCACCTGAGCTAATACAGTACATATTCACAGCCGTCTGAATTGCCTTCCTGGGCTCAGGGTGTTCACTAACTCAGCCGTGATCTGCTAACAGCAGCACTGTCTTCTTCCAATACCTACTTTTTGAACCTCCTTTGTGTCTCTGGTTTCCATCTACCATGAAAAAATTACCATACACATTTGAAAACACAGGAGAGAGATCTTTCCTTAGAAAGTGCTCCAAATACTAGTCACATGAACCTCAGCGCCTTTCAGTTGTGACTGCTGGACGTGCAAAGCGTTTCTGCACATTTCCTCATAAATTAGGAAGAACTGAAGGTATGAGTTTCAGCTACACAATTTCTAAATGAAACCTCACCCCAGTTGACTACTGGTTACTTTACAATATTTGAAAATAAGGAAACAATACTGAACGAGGGAAAGTGTAGCCAGGCACCTGGTCAGCCACCCAGTTCTGGCCACAGAGTGGCCAATGTTGACCGACTGGCCAGCCAGCTTCTACGTCACTTCTCTTCTTCATATACTCATGCCCCAAAGTGAATGACGATTTCACAAAAGGTACTAACTGCCCAGAGTAATAAAACACTCCTGGTTTAAACTCTAAAAGCACACCTCAGTTTAACAACTGGAAACCCAGGTGACAAATGAGACAATCTTTCATTCGTCTCTGGACATACTGCATTTTGAATTGCCAAGGGAGAGAAGGTATGGGGGAATCTCAGCAGATGAAAGACATGGACACTAGGGTAGGGGCAGGGAAATTCAGTCGCAGCATCCGAGCTGGTGGGGCCTCCGGGGTCCTGTACTCCTATCTCACGCTTGTTTGTTTTGCCAAAAAAGACTAGCTGGGGCCTCAAGGAGCCAGTGGAAGATCCTGGGCATCCAATGTAAGAAAAGGAAAGAGGAGACTGCCTGTCGTCAGGCAAGAAAGAGCACAGGAAAATATCAGATAAGGAAAGTAAAAGCAAAACCTCTTTTAAAATCACATCAAAAAAATAAAATACTTAGGAAAAACCCTGACTGAGGAGGTGAAAGACTTATATGCTGAGAAATATAAAACATTGAGTAAGGAAATTAAAGATGATTTAAAGAAATGGAAAGATGTCCCATGCTCCTGGATTGGAAGAATTAATAGTTAAAATGGCCATACTCCCCAAAGTAACTTACAGATTAAATGCAATCCCTATCAAATTACCCAGGACATCTTTCACAGACCTAGAACAAATAATCCTAAAATTTATATGGAATCACAGAAGACCCAGAATTGCC
Source organism: Camelus ferus (assembly GCF_009834535.1). Lineage (NCBI taxonomy): Eukaryota > Metazoa > Chordata > Mammalia > Artiodactyla > Camelidae > Camelus > Camelus ferus. Next base: position 100,437,591 of record NC_045732.1, on the reverse strand, counting down.
AAAGCAACAGTGAAGAAAATGAACAAAACTGGAGGAAAAACCCTCCCAGAATTCAGACTGTACTACAGAGCTACAGTACTCAAAACAGCATGGTGTTGGCACAAAAGCAGACATACAGATCAATGGAACAGAACCGAGAGCCAAGAAATGAACTCATATACCGATGGTCAATTAATATTAGACAAAGGAAGCAAGAAGATACAACAGAGAAAAGTCAGTCTCTTTCCCAAGTGGTGTTGGGGAAGTTGAACAGCTGCATATAAATAAATGAAGTCAGTACATTCCCTCACACCATACACACAAATAACCTCAAAACTGCTTAAAGACCTAAACACAAGACACCTTTAACCTCCTAGAATAAAATGCAGGCAAAACATTCTCCGACATAAATCTTAGCAGCATTCTCCTAGGGCAGCCTATCAAGGCAACAGAAATAAAAGCAAAAATAAGCAAACAGGACCTAATTAAACTTACAAGCTTTCACACAGCTTTTGTATTAAACAAAACAAAAAGACAACCTATGGAATGGGAGAAAATATTTGCAAATGATGCTTAATTTCCAGAATATACAGACAGCTCATACAACTCAATAACAACAAAAAACCCCCAAAACCCAGAAAACAATCAAATCAAAAATAGGCAGGAGACTTAAAATAAACATTTCTCCAATGAAGACATACAAATGGCCAACAGGCACATGAAAAAATGCTCAATATTGCTAATTATCAGAGAAATGCAAATCAAAATTACAATGAGGTATCACCTCACACCAGTCAGAATGACCATCATTCAAAAGTCCACAAATGATAAATGCTGGAGAGGGTGTGGATAAAAGGTAATCCCCCTACCCTGTTGGTGGGAATGTAGTTTGGTGCAGCCATTATGAAAAACAGTGTGAAGAATCCTTAAAAAACTAAAAATAGACTTACCCTATGATCCAGCAATCCTATTCCTGGGCATATCTGGAGGAAACTCTAATTCAAAGAGATACATGCACTCCAATGGTTGTAGCAGCACTATTTTCAATAGCCAAGACATGGAAACAACCTACGTGTCCATCAACAGAGGACTGGATAAAGAAGTTATACTGTGTGTTTGTGTGTGTATAATATACTTTATACTATTATTATTTTATACTATACACACACATTAAAATACTACTCAGCCATAAAAAAGAATAAAATAATGTCATGTGCATGGACCTGAAGACTGTCATACTAAGTGAAGCCAGAAAGAGAAAGGAAAATACTGTATGATATCACTTACATTTGGAATCTAAAAAAATGAGGCAAATGAACTTGTTTACAAAACAGAAATAGACTCACTGACATAGAAAACAAATTTATGGTTACCAAAGGGGGAAGGAGTGGGTGGAGGGATAAATTGGGAGTTTGAAATTTGCAGATACTACTATATGTAGAATAGATGGACAGCAAGGTCCTACTGTATAGGACAAGGAACTGTATTCAATACTTTGTAATAGCCTATACTGAAAAAAGAATATGAAAAGGAATACATTTATATGTGTAACTGAATCACTGTGCTGTACACCAGAAATTAACACATTGTAAACTGACTATATTTCAGTTAAAGAAGACTATGCAGCTAACACTTTTTTAAAAAGTACAGGATAGGCAGACACACGGTGTTTAAACGGGTTTTGGAAAACAACAGAGGAACCCACGTGACAAAACACAGGTAACAAAACCCATTACTTCTGTAGTTTTAAAAGCTAAAGAGAAAGCGGAGTTAAATGGAACAAACAAGGCAGGCTTAAAAGGATGAGGTCAGTTCAAAGGAAGGGAGGATGGAAGAAAACGGTAGAAAGATTCAGGGAGATGTGTCCTAGGGTGATGGGACCTTGGGAGGGTCAGCTGCAGGAGCCTGTGACCCTGGAACATTTGGTGGCAAAGAGGAACACATGGGCATCCAACGGCGTCAGCTGTGCAGGACTGACTGTAAGGGGATTTGGGGAAGCTGGGTCGGGCAAGCGAGCCTGACCAAGGCGGGAGAAATGAGGCGCAGAAAAAGAGGAGGGGAAGTGCGGCAAAAATGAGACGGACTGACAGAGATGCTAGGAGGGCCGCAGCAGTCACAGGAAGCCCTGGGCATCTTTACAGGAGAATCCCAAGAGCAAAGCAGAGGGGGGTGAGGCAAACTGTTTTAAACCAAAATAACTCATTTACAAACTGGTGTAAAATTGGCCCAATACTCACTGTGCCCCAATCTACAAAGAGGCAGGATATGTACACAAACTGGAGGGACTTAAATTTATGATGATTGTTCCAGCAGGTCTGCTATGGACGCGATAACAAACCATCCCTTGAAATCCTCTTTAACAACAGGCCCCATTTCATCTCCCCGATTCTCTATTGTGCCGTATGTGGGGATTACGGGAAATATATTAGATGCTACGCAAATGTTTTGGGCCGGGGTCCCCTCTTCAACTGAACTGCTCAAAGAAAACAAGAAGGAAGGGCATTTTCTGTGCACGTGCAAGGCCCGTGCCTGCCTGGAACCACATGAATTTGAACGGCAGGACATGCACGATCCGTGGATTTTTTTCAATACGTAAACAACTGTGTTTACCATCCACCGTTGGTAGAATCCGCGGTTGCAGAACCCGCGGATGCAGAACCCGCGGATGCAAAATTAGCGGGAACGGGATGCCGCGTATAGGACCTGAGCACTACGAATTTTGGTATCCATGGTAGGTCCTGGAACCAATCTACGGAGGATACCTGGGGACGACTGTATAAAGCAGTTGAAAATTTGCGGCGCGTGTTTCAGACTGGGCAGTGTATTGTGATATTGAGAGGATCAGTCGACAACCAGCCACGCTGCGCATGGATACAGCAGCACCACCGTCTAAAGGGCCTTGGAAGCTCGCTCCAGGGGCAGCGTAGGAGCCGCAGCCCCTAACCCAACCAAGTACTAACGCGAAGGGATAAAAAGCCCTCCCCGCGGCTGCGGGTAAGGAACTGCGCGCTAGGGTTGGATGCGTTTCCCCAGCTCCGCCCCGTCTCCCGGGCGTCCGCGCATACCTCGTTGATGCTGATCTCGGCCTCCACATACTGCAGGCCCTTCTGCAGGATGGAGATGAGGGCAGCCGGTGGCACTAGCGTCCCGTTGATGTTGGACTGGCTGATGTGGCTCTCGATACCGAATGTGAACGCCGAGTGGGAAAAACCTGCAGCAAGACAGGGGCGCCAGGGTCCGTGAGGCCTGGGCTGACGGGCGGAAGGCACAGCCACTAAGCAAAGGCGACACCGCGCTGATTTCAGACGTGCCTACTTATTGGGGCGGGAAGAGGCTGTGGACGCTGGGCTGCTGACGTGGGGTGTCGCGGGCAGGGTCAGGCAGAGAGAGGGAAACCTGTGCTTGCACGGGACCGAAGAACAGCTGTAAAGGTGGAGCCCTTTCATTGTTACTAAAAGAAAAACAGAGGCCGGATCTGCCATGGTTACACATTTCTGTTACAGAAATCAGACTCCACTGCTCCTTCCGCTGTGTCTATCTGTGCTCCGCTCCCAGTCCTCATGGCAAATGAACCTCACCACCAACTGGGCGAGGAAAAAGAGGCTGTTCTGGACCCACCGGTGTGGACTTGAGTCGTCTTACAGAAAAACTGGGAATTTCCCTTTGGCTAAGATGTGCTGGCTCCCCTCCCCCGCCCACACCGCCTCCACCCCCATCAGCCGTTTCTGTAGAAGCTGGTGATAACACTTGGCAAGACAGATGTCTGTGTGCTCGCAGACAAGGTGTGGATGGAGCCGCTTGGATGAACACGTGGGGAGGAAAGTCAGGATGGTGACTGCACAAAGAAGGTGGCAGGGCAGAAGGCTCTAGGGGTCTGAGTTGGGGAAGAGGTTGTTCCGAGGCAGAGTTCCCTTCTGCTCTGTCAACCCTCGCATGTGGGGGTCCTGGGAATCCTGCTCCCAAGGTATCTCGGCTATGAGCACCTTCCCGTCAACACCGGCTCATCCTGCGTGCTTGGGGGGTCACGGGGGTCTCCCTGCCTCTGGGGCCTGCACACAGCCTCCCACACTCCCGTTCCTAGGACACCACCTCCATCAGCTGAACAGGGAGGCCAGCTGGGCCTGGCTTCCACCAGATTCATCATCCTTGGTGCTCCTGCCTTTCATTATCCAAATACAACCAGACTTTGCAATAAACGAAACGCTCACCAGATGGGAATGTTCCTCCACCGAGATTTCTGTCTGCAGTCTCCACCCTTCTCTCTCCCCACTCCCTCCTCCTCAGCCTCTCCTGTTCATGCTTATGGTCTGATTATTAAAAGTATAGAAAATATGCAGTTGATTGATATTTCTTTCAAGAGCAGTATCATAACGGCTATTGATTTCTGTAAATGTCTTCACAAAACTGTAACCACCTAAATTAGATTGCACAGGAGGGCCGCCTGGAGGCTCCCTTCCCCACAGGGCCCCTCTGCTCCTGCTCTCTGAAGGAGGTGAGCAAAGGCCCTTTACTATCGGCCTCATCTTTTCCTTCTAACTTCTTTCCTCTCTCTCTGCCTTCCTGTCCCCTACCCACTCCTCCAGAAGACAGCAACCACCCCTGTGTTACCAATGACTCTGTTCCCTGGGTCTCTGCCACCCCACACAACATGTCACCTCTAAGCCTTTATCACTGTTTCCGGCAAGGTGTAGACTAGAAAAATTGCAGGTTAACGGATGGAGCAGGACCAAATGGGTTCTTGGCCTGATCACCGCCCCCCACCCACCTCATGGACCCCTGCCTACAAACACACTCTGGGCCACAGTGGTTTCTCTCTCTCTCCTAAGAATTCATCACTTCGTGGCTGACAGCGCCACTCGCCTTTTCTAAATTTGTGTCTCCATCAGCTGATGGGAAAGAACCCTGGACCGAGAGCCATTTCTTATCCTCCTGGTACCTTCGTAAGGTCTAGTGCAGGACCACATCCACTGCAGTAGTAGTAATTAAAATAACCCGAGCCAGCCCTTACATGGTGCCTTGGCCAAGTGACACTCCTAGAACTTGCTCCAAATTCATGTAACCCTCTGCAGTCATTCCCTCGAGCTCCTCTTTCCCTTTGACCAACCAGGTGCTGCGATCTCTTGAGGGTAACTGACAGACCCCAGTCACTAGCTCCAACCTTGGGCAGTGGGACACCGCTCTGAGCCCACCATCAAACTCCACCTAGAAAGTTCTACTGAGTGTTCCACCAGCGCACAGCTTTGACTGCTGACCGGGGCTCCTGGCAAATATATCTCAGGGACCAATGGAGCACCTATGGATGAGAGTCAAGCTTTTTGTGTCTGTCTTTGTCCATTCGGGCTGCTATACCAACATACCACAGACTGGATGGTAAAAGGAACAGACATTTATTTCTCATAGCTCTGGAGTCTGGGAAGTCCAAGATGCAGGTGCTGGCAAATTCAGGGTCTGGTCAGAGTCCATGTCCTGGTACACAGTTGTGACCTCACGTAGAGGAAGGGGCGGGGGAGCTCTCTGGGACCTCTTTTATAAGGGCACCAATTTCATTTGTGAAGGTCCCACCCTCATGACCTCATCACCTCCTACAGGCTCCACCTCAAAATACCACAGCGGGGACTACGTTTCAACGTTATGTATGGGCGGGGAGATAAAAAATTCAATCTACAGCAGTATATTCTACGAATTCACTACTCACCCTTCAAGCAGCACCCGGCCATAGAAACGCTAGTGAAGGCACACGAGACACAGCAGATTCTGACCACATTACCACCTTTAACCAAACCTGAATGCTTTGTGTCCATGATCTCAGTCTTCACAGTAGCTGGCCCAAGTGGTGGTATTGTTTTATACGCAAGAAGGGCACATGTGGGAGAAATGAAACAACCTGTCTAAGGTTCACAGACGTGATGAGATCTGAACTACAGTCTCGACTCTGGACTGTGTGATTCCAAGATTCACCTTCTAACCTTACTGACTCTAAAAGCCACAAGCACAGGAACCAAAAGCCTGAAATTCCCTGGGTGGATGCCAGCTCTGTTCCCAGCTGGACCCCCGGCGACTTTAATCAGCAGCAGCTGCCCCAGATGCAGCCCAGGCAACGTGCAGAGAACAGGGTGCAAACCCACTTCTCACCCGAGACTTGAGAATGTTCCTGATGTCTGTCTTTATCTGGGCTGAGTATATAGTTTGGTTGCAGAACTTTCTCTCTGCACGTGCTACTGCTCTTCATGTGGATCCCGTTTCTAGAACACGCCGATGACAGTATTCAGTGAAGGATGGTCGGAAGAAGGGGATGGAGCAGTGAAGATGAACGGGGGTGTGGGAGCCTGAGGCTTCTGTAAAAAAGGGCTGAAAACAGCCTGCTGGGATGATGTCCCCTGACGGAAGCAAAATGATGACTAAGCAGGATAAAGCTCCACACGGGAACTTTGACCGTGAAAGTCTGATGAACACCTGGGTCCACTATTGGAGACGACAGTAAACGGAGACGGAAACTACGTATCTTCATAAACCCTCGCTGCAGTGTTCCACATCACTGCTGAAAGAAGTCTTCCTCCTGGCTTAAATTTACATTAGTTGCATTTCTTTGGTAGGACCTATGTGTGGCCTCTAAATCAACGGTTGTTTTCAGTCCATTTGTCTTTAAGACTTTCTCCTCGATTGCTGGCTGGCCTGATTTGGTCACGGCAAGTCAGAGGGCCAGGCAGACACGGCGTCAGGAGCGCTGGGTTTCCTGCTCGCTCTGGCACGTGGGGGCTGGGCCTCCGTGTCCCCTCCTACGGTGTAGGGGTGAGCAGGACCTCCAGGACCTGAAGGGAGAAGCAGAGGCGAGCGCGGCAGGACGCAGACACTCTTCCATCTGGAGAGAAGAGCACGAGCTAGTGGAAACGTCCCTTTTCATGTTGCCTTGTACATGCGACAAGGACACTGGATGAGACGGTCGCTAAGGTTCTTCCCAGTTCATTCACGGTGGAACAGGGGGAAGGGTCCACAGACTCTGGATGGGAGGCCTGCTTGAGCACTTCCTATTAGACCACGGGGCTGCAGCCCTGCCAGGTGCCAAGGTGCCATCTCGGAAGACTGGCATCTCCAGGCAGGAGTCTCTCCTGGGGCTGGCCCGGCCTCCACCAGCACCGGCGCCCCAGCCCTCCCAGTGGGACCCCAGGGCGGTGAGCACGGGCATCGCAGGTTGCCGGAGTGCTGTGACTTCCGTGCCCTACGCCTCTTTGGTTTCCCCTCAGCTTTCCATGCACCTCTTCTTCTGCCCAGCAGGACACGGGTGGGAACGAAGAACAGAATGTCAGTGACAGAGATGGAGATACTCAGAACAGGGTCAATGGCAGGTGTGGAAGTTGGTAAAAAAGAGCAGAATCAAGAGCTTGCTGGTACCTTGATGGAAGACCCGTGTGAGGGCTCAGTGTGAGTGTCCGCTGGTGTCTACCGCCTGGCCAGCCCGGAGCGACTGCTGAAGCCGGCAGACCTGCCTCCTGCTTGGTAGGAGGGGCCCCTGGTGAACCTCCTGAGCACAGGGTTTCTCAGCAGCAGCACAACTGACGTCTGGGCCCGGGCATCCTTTGCTGTGGGGGGGCTGTCCCGTGCACTGCAGATGTTCAACAGCACCCCTGGTCTCCACCCACTGGATGTCAGCAGAAAGCCTCCTCCTAGTCGTGACAACCAAAACTGTCTGCAGATACAGCCCGCCTGACCCTGCCCTGGTAGGGAACCAGTGACCTAGAGGAACCACACCCCCAGGATACAATCCACACGTCTACACTACTCCCATTTCTGCCAGATTTATAAACAGCATGAGTGGACTGCTGCCATCGAGAATCAAGTCACAGCATCCAGACAACACCCAGCAATGGAGGGATAACCAGACGAAGTGAAAATACCTCTGAGCAGAAAAGGGTATAATCATGATAAACTGGGAGAGGCTGAAAGCAAGCACTACATTTTACATAAAGCACGGGAAGATCGTCAGAGTGAAGTCCCTTCCATTTGGGATGAAAGGTGCTCCCGTCCCGTGAGGGAGGAAAACAGAGTGTGCAGGAAGGTGCCTCGTCCAACCGGCAATAAAAACAGATTTAAGACAAACCAAGTACACACTCCGTGTTTCCTGCAAAACCACCAAACCACACCCCTTTCACAAACAGCTTCACAAACCATTCGAGCTGTGCAGTGAACCATCCTGCCCAGTTAATGTCGGCCTGACTCATCAGCAAACCCTGCTGAACGATCACTCGCTAGCCCTCAGAAGCACTGCTTACTCGGCGGAGAAAAGCAGACACGTAATGCTCGGGCAGCTGGGCCGGTGTCTCTACACCTTCAGCCGGAGCAAATACCAAGGGCACCAACTGGAGGCATTAAATGCAGAAACTTTATTATTTAGTGGACTCCTGGAATATGGGCAGCTGTCCAAAGCCAATGGGCAGGATACGAAAATTGTCTAGACCAGAGACAGGCAAGCTGAGGGCCACACTGCCTGTGTCTGTAAATAAACTTTACTGGAACACAGCCGCGCCCGTGAGTTGATATATTATGTATGGCTCCCTTCACACTACGATGGCAGAGGTGAGGAGCTGCAACAGAGACAGTACAGACCACAAAGCCAAAGATACTTACTATCTGCTGCTTTACAGGGAAAGTGTGCCGGCCTGATTTTATATATATACATATTCATGTGTACACGCAAACACAATCACACACACACAAACAAGCGTCATGGCCTCTCAGGTGCCTCCTTTCATTTCTTTCTGCTATGGACTGTTTGTCTCCCCCAAATTCCTGTTGAAATCTTAACCACCAATGTGACAGTACTAGGAGGTGGGGCCCTTTGGAAGGTGAGGAGGCCACGAGGGCGGAGTCCTCAGGAATGAGGTTAGTGCCCTTATAGAAAAGACACCCCGGAGCTCCTATATCCCCTCTTACTGTGTGGGGCTGCCTGGGAAAGACGGCCATTCCTGAACCACACCGTGGCCAGTATTTGCTACTATAGGAGGGTCTGTACGCTGATTTCAACGGTTCTCAGCCTGTACCCTTAACATGAGCAAAAATTCAGTTCACAGTTATATTGGTAGGAGTAAATGTAACTTTCCTCCCGTAACACCTTCTCGGCCTTCCGGCGGCCCCACGGACCGCGCCGGCACCGTGGGCACCTTGGCCTCGGGACCCGAGAAACCAGCGTGTGGGCTCCCCGTGGCCCGCGCTGCTCTGTCACAGCGGCCCGAGGCCCTGACACAGTGCTCTGCTCAGACAGCAGCACTGGAGCAGCGGTGGCTGGTGCTCAGTGACGGCTCCCTCTGTGTGCGGCAGTGGACAAGCCGTCCAGGGGCCATCGGGGGGACACAGAACTGTCGCAGTAACCTCGCGGACGCGCCACAAGGAACCTAGTACTTTCCCTTCTTCTCAAGAGCAGTGATGAGCCTCCATCCAGGGCCAGACCTCTGGCCCGAGCACAGTCCCGAAGCCCCTGCCCGCCCTGTCCGTAGCTGGGGCCATCTCTCCCTGCCTCCCCAGGGCCTCAGCTAGAAGCACACGCCTGCTTTCCCACAGGACGACTCTGCTTCTGTTCTGGGCTCCTGGTCTAGAGCAGTGGTTCGTGGTTCTCGAGCGAGGGCGATTCTGCCCGCCGGGGGTGGAGGGAGCTTTCAGCAGGGTCCGGAAATACTCTCCTGTCCCCGGGGGTGTGTACGCAGGTGCTGCTGGCGCTCAACAGGGAGAGCCCAAGGATGCTGCTGGCAGCTACAGGGCACAGGGCCGCTCTCTAAGCCAAAGAGCGGTCCGGTCCAGAACGTGAGCAGTGTGAGGCCGAGGAACCCTGTGCTCAGTACCCTCCACCGCCGCTGAGCCTCCCGAGTCACCATGGCCGCAGCCGGCCTCCCTCCTCCGCAGAAGCCGTCGTTGACCCTGACTGCTCTCTGCTTCGAGCCCCCACCCACCCCCACCCCGGCAGCGCTCCCCGACCCATGCCTTGTATCTTGTGCCACGGGCAGCCTTCTCCTCATTCCGGTCCATCTCCCAGCTCCCAGGAAGGCTGACGCTCCTTGAAGGCAGGAGGCCCATGTGCATTCACTTTATAACAAGGAGCAGCCGCCTCAGTACAGCGGCTGGGGCTCAAGGCAGATTTGAGAAAGGGCTGGGAGACACTGGGGAGGCTGATGGAAACGAGGGTGGTAAGAAACTGAGAAAAACCGAGTCCTCATTATTTTCAGAATACAAGCCTTTCAGGAGAAGGACAACAACGATTTAGGTAGAACAGCACAACAGAAGGAAAACAGCTTTTAGACAAAGATGACAGTCACATAAGGGAGTCTCAAAACACCAAAGAGGGTTCTTGGCTGTATGTGTACACCTGAATTAAAAAGCCATCACATGATTTGACAATAATAAGAATTAATAAAGGCAGTGGTATTAAGTTCTTACTTATGTGTATCAGCCCTTTTCATGAATTAGCTTAGAGAGTTGGCAAAAACTCAAGTTAATGTCTCGATAAATCCCTGTTAAAGATGGGGAAACCGAGTCACAGAGCAGTTCAGTGATTTCTCCGAGGGCACACACAAATGAAATGTGTTCAGAAACCTCTAAATGATTCAAAGTGGCATCCTTTTAAAAAAAGAGGAAGAAAATGACCTAATCAGTAACACCATTTGTATTTCAATTTCAACAAAGTAAGCTGCAAAAAAGGTCTGCACTGTGAAAACTAGGCCGAATGCTTTCAATATGAGAGAGGCAAACAAAGATGAACTGTATAAAGAGGGCTATGTTAGGAACCAGAGACCGCAAACAAAATCAGGTGCGGCGATGGAGGAATTTGGTGCAGTTCCGTTCTACTTACAGAGAGAGGCGCTCCGAGGCTGGGGCCTGCCTTCACTTGCTTCCCTGCCTTCTTTTCTTGACTAAGGAACATGCAGAATTAGATGATCCCCAAGGCCCCCTTCACCCCTTTCCATTCTAAGACTCTTTGGAGAGGAGAAAATGAGCTCACTGTCCCAACCAAACCCACAGGACTTTAATTTATGGAGGTGAGTGAGCGATGACACGGAGATTAAGGCCGCTGAAAGAAGAATCTAGCACAATTCCCCGCGGGAAGGGGCCAGCCGTGCCATGCCACCAGGGCCACCAGAAACCTCATCACAGGCAGGGACCAGAACGCCGAGAAACAGAGAGAAAGGAACCGAGACCATGCCTTTATGAATACAGGAAGGGGGAGTGCCAAGGCCGGGATGTCCCCTATTGGACAGGAAGTGAAAACACACACATTAGAAGCTGTGGTTGGGAGGTCTGTAGTACAATTTTCACGCACCCTCGGAAGCTGCCTTGTGAGAGAGAGAGGTCAACAGCTCTGGCCCTTGGTGCAGCCCTATGACTAATGAGTGCCAATCAGCCACTGGTCACCCACTCGTCAACATCCAACTGGCTGCAGAGAAAGGGCTTTACAATGGAGTCATTCTGGAAGTGCAACTGTGGACTGCTGATTTGTACGCAGCACTTCCTTGTGTCTGTAGCATCCCTGTACCCGGCGGAGTCAGCAGAGCCTCCCCGCTATCAGTACTTCCTGGATCATAGTTTTCTGCGACAGAACCTCGGCTGCCTGGGAAGCAGCCCGCCTCTGTCTTGGGGTGGGGTGGGGGGAACAGGGTGACTCAGGCAGTGGGGGCGGGGAGGGGACTGATAAAAATAAAGATGGGAGAGGGGCCAAGGGCGGCGAAGTGGTAGCTGGGTCAAATGACTCAGACAGGAACATACACACACACACACAAACACACACACACGGAGTTAAGGGCTGTAAACAGAAAAGGCGGGAGGATAAGAAATCACACCCTCATCTTTGGGGGCTAACTTATTATCGCTTCACGTCTTCTTTTTGGAAATGATAGATTAGTCTCACCAGAGACTCACATTTATGGTCTGAGAAGCAATTCATAACCATAACCTCTAGGTGCAACCGTGGTCAAAGGCACAAACATGCTGAGTTTTTTCTATTTGGCAGTCCACATCACTGTGCACATTCATATCAACTTTATATTTCAATGTGTTTATCTGAAAAAAAACAAATCCTCCAGTCCCAGCCCTCACCTTCTGTCCTAGTTCTCTGACATTTCACCGCAGAAAACTGAGTGCAGGGAGGGCGGCTTTGTGTGCTGCAGACCTGTTCCTGCTGACCTGCTGTAACATGGAACTTAGTGTAAAATGGAACTGCCTTGGATGGCGCCCAAAAGAAATACCAGAAGGGCCTCGTTAAAACAGGGTTTCACTTGTAACATCTGGCCTGGACCCTGGGGGTGGCAGCTGAGTACAGCTCGGGCCGCTGACTGTTGCAGACCGCGGGCCTCGCCAAGACTTTTAATACCCCCTAAACATGGGAGGCATCCAGGAGGAGAGAGCATTAGTCAGGTTATAAACGAAGGTCGCTACTTCCTCCCGGGCCAGTACTGGCTGGGGGTGAGGCCACGCCCCGCCCCGCCGGGGAGGGAGGCTGCTTTCCTTGAAATGCTCACTGAGAACTCAGCTCCGGCTTCTACACTCAGAGAAGCAAGGCTTGGAGCTGGTTCCTTCTGGCACCATTGCCCCAACAGCTTTGAACCCTCACAAAATTTGGATTCGACGTTTGTTAATGGGCAAAGAGAAGTGTGAATGCCAAACCAGTCATTTACAAAGGACAGCACCATTGAAGACTATAATAAAAAATTTAACATATGACTTGGTGACAAGCAAAGAAAGCAAATTGGAGGACAGAGGAAGTAAGTCACATCACTGTATGCTGACCCAGCTGCTGTTCTCCCCCGGGATCTCTCCCAGGCCATTTTCCCTATGCAAATTAATTTTTAAGGTGTAAGTCTTGTGGTCCTAGAACTTTGTATCCATGTTCTTTCTCACCTCACACAATCTAAGCACTTCCCCTGGCTCCTAACAGGTCTCAATAGCCAGCATCTTGATTGTTTCTCAATTTTCACTGAGCAGATACATCATCCTTAACTCCCATGACCTCCAGCTTTACTTTCAAAACCTAACCAATGGCTTCCCATCTGACAACCTGGTGTTCATCTGCTGCCAACTCAATGTTCTGGAACTTTCTCCTCTTCCCTCCTGCCCTGTGGCCCTTGTCCCTCTCACGAAGATGGTGCCTCCTCCCTGAACACGCCAGGTGTTGCCGAGCCTCATGGCATTAACTCAGACTCCAGATTTTGCTTGAAAGGCTCTTCTTCCTCCTTTGACTGAAACATTCTAGCTCAAACATTCTTCCTCTCCGCACCTTTCCTGTGCTCCTTTGCGAACACCTCCAACCTTGTACCTTTCAACCCCTGAGACACACGCCTCTTTAAGTATCTGTCCTGCGCCCTAGGTGGGGGGAAGACCTCCCCCTGTCATCTGTCCTTCCACCCCCAGCACCTAGGGCAGTGCCACCACCCAACGGAAAAGCATCCTGAGACTTTCATAGAACTGAAAGTGGTGACAATGGCTCTATTCGTGCACATCAACTCTGAAATAAGTTTATCTTACCTAAAATAAGTTAGGTCACACGGGGACAAATGTTTTAAAATCTAACAATTATTTGTTTCCACGTACATCATGCAAATACAATTCATAGGTATATTTGAAAATTTAGGAAAAAGTAACTGCTTCAATTTAAGGGAAATTGTTAGTAAATATTAACAACATACTTCTGGGTGTATGCAAACACAGCAAAAATTATGCAGATGGTACAAAAGAACTGAGAATGGGAAATACACGTATAGACCAGGGAGGGCTACAGAAGATTTCGAAGGACAAGGAAGTAATGAACACTCACTACACACACACTAGGCTCTAGATTCCCTGGTGGGGGAGAAACTCCTGCATTCTATCAACAGTCTCAGACGGGAGTCTGCAAACTATATCCTGTGGGCCAAACCTGGCCCCTTGCCTGTGTTTATAAATAAAGTTTTATTGAAACACAGCTACTCTCATTTATCTACGTATTTTCAATGGCTACTTCTGTGCTGCCAGGACAGAAGTGACTAGCTGTGACAGAGACTAAAAAATTTACAATCTTTTACAGGAAGATTCCTCCACCCTAATCTAAGGGAGGGACCTAAACTGGGAGACGGGGCCAAGAAGTCTTAGGAATGCAGTCTTTGGTTCCACGACTTGTTTTATGAGGCCAGTATAACCCTAATATCCAAACCTGATGAGGACATTCAAAAAGGAACATCACAGCCCAGATTCTCTTGGTAAAAGAAATGCGAATATACCAGACACAGAATTAGCAAACTGGAAATCAGCAATATAAAAAGAAAAATGTCTGGGCCAAATGGGGTTTATTCCAGGAATGCAGGGTTTAATGCTGGAAAATAAATCAACAATTTCACCACATAAAGAGTCAAGGAAAGTCACTTAAGGGGAAGATTCTCGAGCCAGATGGCCCGTGTGACTTGAGCAAGTCAGTACCTTCTCAATGTCTGTGTTTCTCACCCATAAATGATGGAGAAGTGATGTACTTCTGAGGGGAAATCGTCTCATTGGTCACGTACTTAAGAGTCACACCTGGCACACACAGCAAGTGCTCAATAAATGGGAGCTACTGTCATCATAGCAAGGCAGTGACCATGACACAGAAGTAACACTGACCTGACACCGGGAGTGCCTGGCTGATGGAGGCATGAGGAGGAGGGGACTGAAGATGGAGGTGGTAGGAAAGAGACTGCGGGCAAGAAATATCTGAAGGTGATTCTGAGGTTTTTACACTAACCCAGGATGAGATTATGGGGCAGAGGGAGCTTTTCTTTGGAGGCAAGGGACAGTGGTCGGGCAATGGCGATGGTAGTAAGTGTGGGATTAACTGTATTAGAGAAAGAATGCCCAGGAGGCTTGCATCCAAAATAGCAGAATGGAAGGCAATGCAGAGGCTGGAGGTGGACAGCCAGACTGGGTGTGGATGGAGAGGCTGGGGATGGACACCTAGACCGGCAGAGGGAGCAGCATGCTGGCTGCAGACACAGATATGTGGGGGAAAGGAAAGGACGTCACCTTGGGGACAACGGCATTTAAGGAGTGGGTGGAGGAGGCACTGTTAAGGCAACATTCAGAAACTTGGGAGGAAAAGGACAGTGTTGTGTCTGACAGTCCAGATGACTCGCTCTTCCGTCTGGAAGGAAGAAAGGGGATTGAAGTTGGCAGGAAATAAAACATAGCAAAGCCGGACACTTTTAAGGTCGCATTACAATTTCAGAGCAGGCAGATCTGAAATGTAACGGTGTATGAACTTTGGAAACAGGCACCTTGGGAAGTGGCTATTTCATCTTAGCTAAAAAAGGAAATGTGAACCATCTTAGACTTTTTTCATCTCATCACCAAGTTTTAAACAAGGAAACAATACTATAACAAGCCTTAAGGGCATCTTCAATAGAATCTGACCTTTTTCTGATGTTAATTCCAATGAAACTGTTTGGCTATATTGAGCAATATACATATTTAAACAACTGTAACTTAGAAACAATCAAGTGATTTTCAAGTGATTTCATTCTAATTGCTTTTTTCCCCTCTGGGACAAGAATGGCAGATCTTGAATCTGAGCTTTTACACACACAAAAATGAGAATGGTTAACTTAGAAAAGACTGCAGGAGAAAAGTGGGCTGGGAAGCGGGATGGCTGTGAACACCTGGGACGTGGGAAGAGCCACTTCTCTGCGATCCCATTTCCCTACTCTGGGTGGTTACCATCCAACCCGAGGAACGGTTTAGGGAAACACTCTTTCTGAATGGAGAGGAATTCACTGGCAACTAGCACCACTACAAGAAGGATTGTGATGCAGCGAGTCCCACAGCAAAGGGAAGTGGGCATGCTTCACTGGTGAAGTGTGGACTGCGGATCCCACAAAGCTGTCTAGGGGGGTGTTTTATTCTTTTCTGTATGCAAGACACAGGGATCAGGTTCTCCAGTGACTTACCACCCCCTACATTTTCTTAGAGTGATTTTTAACACGTGATGTAAATGCACAGACAAATGCACAAATGAGAGACATGCACCCACAAAGCAGGCTCACGCCTGGCCTGGACCAAGGTGGTAAGGACGGACAGCCAGGTTCTCCTTTTTTCCCCCTCGGCAGGTGCCGCAGCCCACGTGGATGACCTCCGATAAAAACCTGGGCAGCAGAGCTCGGTGGTGAGCAGCCCTGCCCGTGTCACCGTGCGTGCTGCTGGGAGAATGCCCACTAGGAGGGGACACCTGCTTTCTCCTGGACTGCGCCCCACACACCTTCTCCCTCGGCTGGTTTCAATCTGTGTCTCCCCACCCCGGATTTATTGATATGTAACTGACATATAACACTGTATAAATTTAAGGCGCACGTTGTGATGATTCAATACACGCACACACACTGTGAAAGGGTTACATAATAAGCTTAGTTAACACAGCCGTCACCTCTCACAGTTAACCTTTGTTTACTTGAGTGGGAACATTTTTCAGATTTACTCTCTTAGCAACCTGCAAGTATAGAACACACTACTGTTACAAGTAGTCACCACGCAGGACTTTTATAATCTGTACCTCTGTGCTGTCATCAACTCAGAGTATAAGTTACCAAGCCCTGTGAATCCTTCCAGCAACTCACAGAGCCGGAGGGTGGCCTTGGGGACCACCGACACACCACCACAGAGGCACTGCTTCTCTCTCCCCGAAACATTTAGACAGGAGACGTTACTGTTTCACATGATTTTAAAGGTACATTCATCCTCTGGTCATATGGACAGACGATGCAGGTCTTCCTTATTATTTGATGGAACTGTTTCCCTTTATTATTGCTAAAGCAAAGGCTTCCATTACCTCAGAGAAATGCCTAACTCTACCATTTCATAAAAATTCTCTTTTTTAAACAGGGCCACACATTAGCAATGTAAAAGAGCCACTGCAGTCAAAAATATTTTTAGAGACTCAGCTGAACAATGAGCCCTGAACTTCTGTTTAAATTAAGATAGCTGAACCATTAAAATGACTTCCTGAATCCGGGGAAACGTGTCTTGCATAAGAAGGCAGTCCACAGTCCTAGGAAACACAGTGGAGCCCACTGGGCGACCTGTCAGCTGCTGGGATTACAATCATTTCTGGAGATGCAATTATTCACAAATATTAAGAGTAACACTCTTTTCCTGGTTATCTAACCTCCCCTCGGGAGCCAAAAAAAAAACAAAAAAACAAAAACAAAAAACCCCACCCCAAAAACATAAAAAACAAACCCCAGAGTGAAAGACTGCTACTCCCAATTATTCTACTATCTGCTGGAGAATGGTCTGGCAGACTTCCCCCTTCCTCCCTGGAAAAATGTAATAAACACAGGGACTGCATTATGCTCACTGGTAAAGTCTATGTGCGTTCTGCAGCAGAAGGAATCCAAGTGCAGCCCAAGGAGACGGTAAAGGGTGAAGAAATGAGAATCCCCTCACAGCTCATTACCAGTACAAACCACCTGGAAGGAAAAACATGCCACTAAAGGATGTGACTCAGTGGTTCTCAACTGGGTGCGATTCTGCTCTCTAGGGGACATTTGGCGAAGTCCAGAGACATTTCTGGCTGTCACAACGGAGAGTGCGGGAGTGTTACTGTCACCCAATGGATTCAGGACAGCCCCATCACAAAGGACGATTTGCCCCAAATGTCAACAGTGCCGAGGCTGGGAAACCCTGGTCTCTATGAAAGTCTCAAAACCTTAAGAAAACGCATCATGTTGCGGCCATTCAGAGTACCTCCAGACATGGAGACACTCAACGTGAGGCCCACCCGAGTTTGCCGAGTTCCCGAGGACGCACAAGTTCATGCTATGTGTACGTGACATGCTGTTCACCTGCAGATGACGTTTCATTATTTTTCACTATTTTCCAAAAGCCCCAGAAGGTTTGTGCAGCTCTCCACTTCTGCGTTAACATGGCTACGGCTCGCATCCATTACACAAAAGACACCCCATCAAAACCTAGGCCCACACGCTGGCTAAGGACCTGCAAGATCTAATTAAAGTGCCTCGTCTGTTTGTGCGATGGGCCACTCTCTCCCTGTCACACACACACACACAAAGCTCTGCAGACAATGGAAGCACGAAATTATGCTTCTGTGTACATTTTCTGTTTAATAATTTCGAAATTATCCCAGACTCACAGGAAGTCAGGAAAACAGCAGAGTCCTGTGTCCTTTTCACCTGGCCTCCCCTAGTGATGACATATGGCTCTGCATAGGACAGTATCAAAACCAAGACGCTGATATCTGCTGGCTGGTCACTTGCCTGAAAACCTGGCCTGTGTGCATGCATGCATGCATGCGTGTGTGCACCTGCACTTTCCCCGCGGACGCATCCAGGCTGCGGCGTGTTTCAGCAGTCCATTCCTACTTACTGCCGAGTGGGACTCTGGGGTATACAGACAGACCACAATGTGTGTAGCCAGTCACAGACATCTGGGAAATTTCCAGTACACTGCCATTGCAAATAAAGCTGTTTTCAGTGCTATGTTAAAAAATGACCAGATTTTGTCAGACTCCAATCTAACTTACAAATAGCATTATACGTGCCAAGGACTCACCCCAAACGCTGCACAGTTCTGTTAAAAAGCTCTTAAATAAATAATGTTACTATGGAATTCAGGTGGTTCCTTGTCCTCCTTTTAAGACTATTTCAAGCTCTGAAATAATCTACACACAAACCTTCTCTCCTATAATAATGTGACTTATTAATAGTGCGATTTACTTAAAACTTGCTGTAAAACAGACATGACACAAAGGTGCCATGTTTAACCACTGTTTAGCATACAGCTCGGTTCATTCATACCGTTGAGCCACTGTCTTCACCATCTATCTCCAGAACTTTTCATCTCTCCAAGTGGAAACTGTCCCCATCAAACACTGACTCCCGGTCTCTCCTCCTTCACCCCCAGCCCTCACCTTTCTACTTTCTGTGACTTCTCTGTGACTCTGACTCCTCTCGGGACCGTGCAGAGGTGCAATCACACGGAATTTGCCTTCTTGTGATGGGCTTCCTTCACTGAGCACAGTGTCCTCAAGTTTCATCCCACATGGTAGCACAGGTCCGAACTCCCCTGCTTCCCAAGGCTGAGTAACACTCCACCGTATGGATGTACCGTGTTCCTCCACGCTTCCGTCCAGACACTGGGTTGCTTCCTCTGTGACTCATTTTAAAGAATATTTTTACTGCCCCCTCACGGGTGAAGCCCATCTTTCCCACTGAGTTCTCCAACACATCGCCTCCCTGACTACAGCAGCTTGCAAACCTGAGGTGAGGAGCCAGGGACAGAAAGGACACTGAATCCAAACTCCTTCATCTCGAGGTGAGCAGATACTCTAATGTAGTTAAACCAGAGGCTGGCCGAAGGGTAACGGTGACTTGTGACTAACGGACAGCTCTCTGCTCAGAAGTCGCCAAGTACAAATGGCCTCAGAGAAGCATTTGTCCTACGATGGACAAAACTCCCAGGACCCCTTCTTGAATCTGGACTGGCTGGATTTAAGGCGCACTCTGTTTTCCTGGTCCAGGTCACCTGGTGCTTTTTCAGAGGGGACCTCTTCACTCGCGCAGTGGGATGTTTCTGCGGAAACAGCTGGACGGGGACCGTGCCTACCCCCGCAGCCCTGTCCCCGCTGTCACAGGGACCACCTCACCCACAGCAGCCTGGCTCCTGAATATCCAGACAGGCTTCTCCTCCCAGCTGCTCCCAGGAAATGGCTGCACTGTCATGTGTGATGTTTAAACTGTCCGGTCATCTTTCTGGGAAGTCACACCTCTGTGTGTTTAGAACAAAACCGCCTTTCAGCTTTGCACTCGGGCTTGACTGTGGAGAGAAAGTGAGGCCTAACTGTCACCCAGTCTAACTCTCCGGTCCTGAGCACACTGAGAGGGGAGCATCGCAGGGCGCACATGGCAGGGAAATCTGCATGATTTTTCCTGTAACAGAAGCTGAATGAAATGAGTGAGAAATGTCACCTAAGTTCTGTGTGAAACCTTGAAAGTCTAGGTATATAGTATTTCCAGCTCTTCCTTATTCCAAGGATGATACAGAATACAGAACTACGAGTAAATTATGTGAGTTCAGGGAAACACGTCTGACCCCACCTAGCTAGCCACGTGTGTGCAGATACTGGCTCCTCGGGAGAAGGGCACCTGTTTATCATGTCAATTCTTACTTTTTAAAAAAGTTCTGTTTTTTGTTGAACTATGGTTGATTTACAGTGTTAGCTTCAGGTGTACAGCAAAGTGATTCAGTTACACATACACATGTTTTTCCAGATTCTTTCCCATTATATGTTATTACAAGACATGGAATATAGTTCCCTGTGATGTACAGTAGGACCTTGTTTATCTATTTTATATATATAATAGTGTGTATCTGTTAACCTCAAACTCCTACTTTATCCCTCCCACCGTTTCCCCTTTGGTAACCACAGTTTGTTTTCTGTGTCTGTGATAGACTCTTACTTTTGGAAACCACCAATGGCCTCTCTGAAAAAGACACACACAGCAATGCTAAAGCAGGCAAAGCATATGTATAATAAATTGGCCTTAACCACGAATCGTGACAGATCAGAAAATAAACTCCAGCATGTAAGGGGTTTTCAACCATTCTCAAAGGTCTTTAAATCCCCACAATGAAGAAAGAAGTTTGCCTTCCTGGTGACTTGTGATACCGAATACGTGAATTTTAAGCATCTCCCGTAGTGATCAGCTCCTTTCATTACCTAAAAGGTTTAAAATGACAGCCACCGGGGACTTGCAGCCTGGTGACACACGCGCACCTGACAAAGCCTCAGTGAAACTCTCCTCACTGCTGCTTCTTTTTCACATCACGCACAGTCGGCAAGCGGTTTGCACTAAGCATCTGTCTGTTCCATGTGGTGTGCAGAGGCCGCTCACAGGGATCACAGTAGGGAAATACTTCCCCAGGTTTCAAGGACTTCAGTTCCACGGGTGTGACTGCAAATGACTGCATGGAAGGTCCAGTAACCACCCTACGGGGGTCCCACCTGCAGGGAGCCTGCACAGAGGAACACGTCCTGCCCGACACTTGGCAGGAGGGAGGGCTGCCCAGGCTGCAGTTTCCTATTTTATGCAGAAAACTGCACTAAGGAGGAATGGGTGTGCGTACAGGGCTGCTCTCTCACGCGGCAGATCTGGGCGGAAGTCACGGCTGGCGAAGCTGTGACCCTGGTATGCTCACGAAGGCTAATTTTAAACCCTAGGAGGAAGTGTAAAACTTCACTGTCTCCAGCAGATCTCTCTGTGGGGGCTGATGTCTTTTCACCTACTTTCCGACAACGCCCTGCGCCACCCGCACCAATCAGCTCCGCAGTTCCAAACTCAAAACTATCAAACCACCGATGTTCACGAAGGGCCTTGCTGCCGAGTGAGAATGAAGATAAAGTCAAACCCTCACTTGTCACACGACCCAGCCACCCCATGCCCAGATGCTGACCCGAGAGAAAGGAAAACCTACATTCACCCCGAAAGCCCGTGTGCAAATGTTTCTGTAGCCTTGGCTGTAATCCTCAGGACCCGGAAACTACTCAAATGTTCTTTAACAGGACAAAGGACAAAGTGCCCTGCATCCTTAAAACAGGACAGGAAACAGCAATAAAAAAAGGGACGCTGATGTAGGTACCCGTGTGAACGCATCTCAAAGCTCTGAGGGAAAGAAGCCAGACTCTAAACACTCCGCTTCTGAGACATCCCAGCAGAGGGAAACTACAGACACAGGACACAGAGTGCTGGGTGCTGGGGCCGCGGTGGGGGGATGGGTACATTACCATGGTCAAAGGTGCTATTTTGGGGTGATGGAACCATTCCCTGTCTTGACTGTGTGGGCAGTTACATGACTGTAAACACGTGGCCAACGCTGCAAATCTGTACTCTTAAAAGGGTGACTTTTATGGCACGAAAACTATACCTTAAAAAAAAAAAAAGATGGTACAGACGAGGGTGGGGAGGTGGAGAAGCAGCCACATTTAATAGGGAAGGTCAGGTCTGTCGTCTCCAAGGCTGTCAAGTGAGAGCAATGAGGAAAAGGTCTTGTCACCCGGTAACTGTCTACACCATCTGGCCCCAAACCCCAGACCTTCTCTCCTTTCCAGAATAAACGGTGACACTGACCCAGCTCCTACGAGACCACCTTTCCACCCATCAGTCATGGAGCTGGCCCTGTGCACACGACAACCTACACTCTCTGGCTTTTCCGTGACATATTGCCAAACCGTTCATTCAGTGCCTTCATCCGAGCTTTGGCAACTCCTGGCACGTAACCTCCCTGGTTACGTACAGAGCTGCCTTCCACCAACAGTAGTGTCCCCTGGGTCCCTGCCCCAATGGATCTGGGGATGAGGCCCCAGAGGAAGTATCTAATATGCTTGCAGGGACTTCACTTACCGAATTTCCTCACTTTTCACACCACCGTCGGCCTCCCTGGCAAAATTCACAGAGGAGGGGGACACAATACACAACTTATCCAGGATCTGCAGGAGCTGCTCTCAGAAGCCCTTGCAGGCTGGAATGCATTCACAGTGCCAACAGCATGTAAAACATTGACCAGCTTAAACTGGCTCTGCCTCCTTAAACAGGCTGCTGATTGCTCAAACCCAGAGTTATTTTAGAGACAGCCCTGCACATGACCAAGACGGAACCCATGTCTCCAGGATGACCCTGCAACCAAGAATCCTCAGTCCACACAACTGGGAGGACAGAAGTGTTGTCACTGGAGCCCTTTACAAAGCGAGAAGTCCTCCGATGAGGAAACCCTGGCTTCCAGGAGTAGACACATGCACCAACCGGAGACTAGCTGATCAGTTTCCAAGTTGGAAATTCCCCTAACCCCTCAGGTTTTTCCCTAGACCCTGGACTGGGGAGACAGACTTGAGCCCTGCCTCCTGCCTCCTTGCAGGTCGACCTTGCAATCAAGCTCCTTCTTTCCTCCAAAGCCGGTGGGGGCCACAGCACTGGCACCCGTGCGCATCGGAAGGAGCCCTCGCGTGGCAACATTAGGACTTCCGCCCTCGCTTTTACCTCGGACCGTGAAGGGAACTCATGGGCTGGGTGACAAAGACGCCCTGCCACAATCTGCTTCTTAAATACCGCCCGGGTGGCCAAAGAGACCACACGATTAACCCCTATGAGGCGTAGGGCAATGGACTCCGAGCCCTCAAAACCGGACTGCTGTTAACTCACGCAAAAACCAACTCAGCGACTTTGGGGCTGGAGTGGAAGTCCCCTCCTGCTGACCTTAAAAGCCATGCTGACTGACCAGTTTCCTGTATCAGGCTGCCATAAAGCACTCGTGCGAGGTACCACACATCTAGGGAGTGCTCTCCACGGCAAGGCCCCTGATTCAGACAACCAACAGTGACAGTGATGACGCCCCCTCTTCCTTAAAGGCTGTGGCATACACAGTTGGGTGAAGGCCAGAGCAGAATCTAAGATGATACAAATTCTGCCTCCTGAGGGCAGAAGACCAACAAGTCCATTCTTGAGACTCTTTGAGTTTGAAGAGCTGTCCCAAGTTCTTCAGGCAAGTGTCACTTCAATGCCCTGCCTTCCCGCTCTCTGAGGGGCTGAAAGTTCCACTGGGGATTCCCGTCCTTGCAGCCCAAGCATCCTAATGGGTACAGGATACTGCTAGTGCGGGACTCTCCACTAACTCCAGGGTGAGGACCAGGAGCGCCCGTGGTTCCAGGGAACGTGTCCCTCAAGGTCGGGTGGAACATTCTGGGTGTATCCCTGGTTGGTGACGCAAAGAGCAGACCTACCGGAGACCCAGCTGTCTGCCTCATGCACAGTCATGCCCCACCCACCGTCCCCCACCCTACTGTCTTCTACACACAACCCAAGGACGACGACAACTGAAGGCTTGGCAACACAGACCTTGCAGCCTCGAGTGGGGAAAGCACACTGGGAGGCGGCGAGGAACCAATCACTTGTCGTGATACAGGGCTGACTGTTAACGCACCTGACGGTGGTAACGGAGAGAGCGCAAGAGACGGCGTTCTTTCTTTCCTTCTGTTTTTAAAGCTGGAAAGGAGACAGTAACAGGCCGAGGAGAAGGTGCTCGTTGTGCACGGTGGGCGCTCAGTAAATAAATCTCTGCTTAACTGGAACTTGAGGTTTTGAGATAAACACGTAAAACAGCCCAGAGTGAACCCCTACACCTAAGGCATTTCTTCTTTCCCTTCTTCTTTTGAGCACTCGGGTCAACTCCAGGAGACACACAGTCACGAGAGCGACGCTCGGTAATCTCGTCTCAACTTCTCACTCAGGTGTGGGGTTTCATGCTAAGGACCCTGACAAGTTAGGACAGCAGCCCAGCGGATGTTACACCCAATCGGCGCCGGTGAAATCCTACACGTTGTTGCCTCCCAAGTCTCCTTCTCAGTTGCCTGGTTACAGAAACTATCAACGAAAGTGAGACAAACGTAAACAAACACTAAAAAGGGAGTCTGGCCCCTCTGGGGGAGGGATGGAGATTTCTGTGTTTATTCACAGAGGCCGGCCCCGCTCCGGCCCGGGCCCGAGGGACCCCGCCACCGGGAGAACTCCCTCCCTGGGGTGCATGGAAGTTTTCTTTCACGCCCTTTGTTCATCCTGACGTTCACACACAGAGGCACGGCACCTCCAGCCTGTGCTTTGTTCACACATTCTGACCGTACTTTCGCCTTCATCCTCTCTCTGTGTGGAGGTATTTCTAACAAGAAAGAATCTCTATGCTCGAAGAATTCAGGGCTGGAGGCCATCAGGAAAGAAGGGTTTGCTACACAGAATCTTCATGTGCAGACATCCCTGGGGACCCCTCAGCTCTGTGCTAGGAGAACACCTGTAATCCCGTGAGGGATTCCCTGGTTAAGTTCCGAGGCTCAGGCGTCAGGGCAGTGGCTGCGACCTCCTTGACTGACGGGGGTGAGGCAGGTGCGTATTTTGTTTTGTGTATCCATTTTTCATACTACGTTCTGGCAACAGCCGATCCAAATGATCTACCATCTATGTAGAAAGTATGTGCACTTTCTGTGAATAATGCTAGCCGAGGTCGCAAAGGACAGACATCCAGGCTCGGAGGGGGAGAGCTGTTTCTTTGTAACGTGCGGGATGTATTCCATCTTCTTTGCCCAGGATAACCATTTTTTGTAGGGAACGGAGGCTCCAATGGGCTAAATAATCTGTTCAAGGATCAGAATCAAGCCACTTGGTCTGCCTGCGAGGCCTGCTGATCTCACCCTTCTGGGCTTATCCTGGAAGAGCCGGGACCCAGGGGCTCACAGCTGGTTCACCGTCAGTCCTAGTACATGGGTCTCTGAGAGGCGGGACCTGAGAACCGCTTTCCTTCTTGAAAAGCCAAGTTGCAGGACGGATACAACATGATACCAAGTGCATAAAGCTTAAATATGTGCAGAACCCACTGTTTTGGGTTTAACAGTGTCCCACAGAAATTCTTATGTTGAAGCCCTACCCACCACACGGTACACCTCAGAATGTGACTTTATTTGGAAAGAGGGTCGCTGCAGACGTAACGGGTTAAGATGAGGTTGGACAGGATTACGGTGAGCCCCTCATTCAGTATGACCATGTCTTTACAGAAAGGAGAAGCCTGACAAACTTGGACACAGAGGTACAGGCACACAGGGAGAACGCCGAGATGAAGAGGATGAAGGCAGATATTGAGGGATGCTGCGGTGACAAGCCACGGAGTGCCAACACCTGCTGGGAGAGGCAGGGGCAGACCCTCTCAGCCTTCAGAAGAAACCACCCCGCTGATGCCTTGGTTTCAGACCACTGTCCTTCAGAACAGTGAGCTGGCAGCCCCAGTGGGAAGCAAACACACCAGTACCTTCCACGACCGAGAAAAACATCCCCTGTGCAGTAAACACACAGGGGGTGAAAACACCAAATTCAGGAGAGCAGTTGCCTCTGAGAGGGGGGTGCACCAGCGGCAGACACAGGGTCCCCAACACATTAGAAACGCAGCATCTCTTCAGTTGGGTGGGACAGTGGGCACAAGGTGTTTCTGCATTAATGTCCCTTTGCACATCTTAGACTGGGTATTTTGAAGATTGTAAAAAAGTATTTGCTTTAGAAACGAATTTTAAAAATGAATGATGTTGAAAGAATTGAGACTCTTAAGAATCTTAAAGCGCACCCACCAGCAGTCCTCTAAGCTGGGTTTAAGCTGCACAGCTGGGGCGGCCCCGATGGTGTATAATGGGGACACCAGGGCCCCACCACCCTAACCGACTCACCTGAGGCCCGCCAGTCTGTGTAGGCCCCACTGGTCTGGGACGAAGCCAGGCCAGACCCAGGCTTGGGCTCAGCGCACCTTCAGCTCCTTCCCAGGGAACACGTGTTTAGTCTGATCCTTATGCACCACAAGGCAACGCCTTGCTCATAATCAAAAGTGTTGGAAGAAACTCAAACAATTGCTATGTTTTAGAACATTTCATAGGATCCACTCTGGTGGGGCTGGGGGTGGGGTGGGAGCTCAATAAATCGTGGTCCTAGATCTAAGAGGTTCACACATACACACCATATGTATACACCAGCCCGTAAGCCGACCCCTTACCTGACTCCTGCAGATACCGATACACCAGGAAGTTCACCTCGTCACTGGTTATGCTCATCTTAGCCTCACCTCGCCGCGATGAGGTCTTTACGAAGCGGGAGCCACCCTCTGTGAGAAAGGTGAGAGGGAAAAGCGGAAAGAGGATTTTGAAAAACTGCCTGTATTTTTTTTCTTACTGTATTCTTTTTATCACTTTATTTAAAAAAATTTTTTTTGGTGGGGGAAGGTATTTGGTTTATTTATTTGCAGAGGAGTATTGGGGATTGAACCCAGGACTGCATGCATGCTAAGCATGTGCTCTACCACTGAGCTGTACCCTCCCCTCCCTTACTGCATTCTTTAAGACGATTGAAAAAAAAAAACCAACACTCAGTTTGTTCTACACATGGAGGTAATTAATGGCTGATTTGTGTTATATTTTGTTATTATATAAAAATTTCATAATTATGTATATAAATAAACATACACAAGGGTGAAAATTTTTCAGAAAAGGAGGAGCTGGTGTATTTTCTAATGCTGGGAGGGAGTCATCCATGAAACACCGTAAAACACAGCAGAAAATGAGAACAAACACCAACTTCTTATTTGATACGCATCCTGTGTGTGTTATGAACACAGCACAGGGCATACGGAGTTTGGAGGAGTCCTGACACGCACTGGGACAAACGCAGCTGGCTTAGAGGCCAGCACTCCCTTGGATGGGGGGAAGAGAACCGAGTGGACCAGCAGTCATGTCGACACCCCTCAGCAGGGGGACCACATGGTCCTGTCACACCTGCACTTCTGGAGCAATGATTAGTCATAACACCTGCCACTCACAAAAGTTTACTGATGAACATGATGGTCACTGTATCCATAGGCTGTACATGGCCCCGACGTCACCTTGATGTCACTTCCATAAAGAAGCCAGGTCTCAGGCAGAGAACCTGTGTATTTTGCCACAGAGCTCACTGCGTCGGTCTGCCCAAGCCCTGCGGTACCTGGAGGGCAGGTGAAAACCTAGGGGGCAGTGGGAACTTGGGGAGCCTGTGTGTCTGCAGCAGATGAGAAGAGCGAGCCTGGTTTTCTGCACCATGATTCTAAGTCAGGTGGATGAGCAACCACCCAGTCTACACAGGACAGAAGTCAATCAAACAGTAGTATCTTCCGTCCGTGGACAAAGCAGACCTCAAACTTCGACAAGAGAATCTACTCCAAATGGCAGCAGGCAAGAAAGGCAACATGTTTCAATGATGTCCCCGACACCAAACATGTGAGGCTGTTTAGGAACTGTCCTCAGAGCCCACACCACACATTTCCAGGCACCTTCATGGTGGCAAATCTTTCATTACTGAATGACCACTAAGTTTTGGTTTGTTTAGAAAAAGACAAAAGTGCACATTCAAGTTGGGAAGATTTGAATTAAAAGCTGTTGGAAGGATGCACGCAAGATGCCCGCCTCCCTCCGTGAGCCCCATCTGGTACAATCCCCTCCCGTCTGGGGTGGGCGGGACTGGCTCCCGCCCCTGTGGGGTCTGTCAGAGGAGACGGAGGCCATGCCCTCGGCTGGGTCAGAAGGCAAGGTGACCAGACATCACTCCTGTAACTGTCACGTTACATCATGGGGGATTCCCACGGGCCTGGAGGAAGACCCCCCCTCCCCGCAGGCCTCGAAGATGAAGGAGACAAAGGCAGCCTTCACGAGAACTGGGGGCGGCCTGCAGGAAGCTGTGCCACCCCCCCAATCATGAGGGACAGAGCTCTGCCAACCACGTGAACTTGGAAGACCAGTCGCCCTCGCAGCCCTGAGTGGGGATGCAGTTCAGCCACTACCCTGCTGCGGCCTCGTCAGCCCCTGAGCAGAGGAGCCCGCGAAGCCGGGCCCAGCTCCCGGGCCCTGGAAACGCCAAGGTCATAAACATGCCATCTCCAGACACTGAGTCTGTGGTGGTTGGTCACGCGGCAGTGGATAACCAACACAGCGCCCTCCCGGGTCGTTCCAGTTCTCACTCTGTCATCCTACCAAGATTTTATTTGGCAGTTACCAGAATTCTGCCGTGCAGAAATACTTGTCTTCTTCACTTAATTAGGTGATATTTCTGTACTTCTGTAGACACTACAGAGAAAGGTCGACAGTCAAAATACAGATCTGTCCTGAGATGTCTGCTTGAGCTCTGGGGAGTTCACGCATAAGACGGCATTAGGAAAATACAGGAGACTAAAAAGTTATGAAATCAGAGCCTACCTAAATGAAGAACTAAAACATTATTTCAGGGAAAGAAAGTAAACAACAACAGAAAAGCATACTGCAGAATAGCATAGCTCTAAACACACTTTTGATGCAGTAATGATGACTCCAACACGGTGAGGAATTCACAGTGTTAGGGTCTCTCTATGGTCAATGTGGGGCCACGGGGAGGTGGTGAGGTCCTGACGGTGGAGCCCACATGATTGGGATTTGTGCCCTTAAGGAAGGACCCCAGGGCATCTCTCCCTCTTCCTGTCATGTGAGAACACAGGGAGGAGACGGCCATCCTCGCCAGATACCAGATCTGCTGCTGCCTTCATCCTGCACCTCCAGCCTCCGGACTGTGAGAAATCAGTGTTTGCTGTTTATGCCTTCCAGTCTATGGTGTGTTGTGTTACAGCGGCCTGAACAGACTCAGGCACCACCCCTAACCCCTTTCTCTTTTATTCTGCCATGTTGGGTGCTTGGCCACGGTGAAACCGTACCTAATCTAACGGTCTCTCAGCCTCAGTGCTTTTGCCACGTGGGGCCAGACGACTCTGTCACGAGGCCGCCCTGCACACTGTAGGATGCTTAGCAGCACCCCTGACCTCTTCCCAGCACAACCTCCCCAGACAGTGCCAGATGTTCCCAATTGCACAACTGCTGCTGGCTGAGAACAACGGCTAGAGAGGAGGAACAAGTCTTGTGTGTCTGAAATGAACTCCATTTATAAGGTTATAAGGCGACGTGGAGCTGGCTCATAGACATCACTTAACGAAATGGCCACACTACTAAAAAGGCTGATTCAAAATGCACAAGGGGTTGGCTTTCCCAAAGAGTCCGTGTAAAATCCTCCTACAAAATTATCAGTGTTTTCATCAGTGATTTTATCTTCCAGCATCCAGATCTTTCTTGTTTTCTAACGAGAAGGTACCCAGATACACACAGACAACGTGCTTGTTCCCAGAGCCTGGTTCACACCCCACCCCCTGCCCACAAGTGTTTGGAATGAGCAGAGGTGCCTGCCCAGGGTCAGGGCAGGACTTGGAGCATGAGGATATGAGATCCTCAAGAGATGGGGAATCACGGACAACCTGTTGGTCTGGTGTCCAGTTTTCCTTAGAGCACCACCCTTTTCTCCAACTAGGAAAACTTCTGCTTAAGCTCCAGCTCTCTGCTTTCTGATCACAGATTCACTTCCTTTCTAAAATTTTAAGTTAGGATGCAAGGGTTACAATGCTTCCCCCAATACAGCGTTAACTTCTTAAAGGATTTTTCATTTGTAAGCAGCAAAGAAAACAAAACCCATCACTGCAATGGAACCGGGGATGCAATGTCACCTGGTCCACAGAGGGTCAGGTGTCCCTACTGACTGGTCCACCTCCGTACAGACATGCCTGGAGGCAGTGTGGGCTCAGTCCCATACCACCCCACCCCAATGCTGCAAGTCACAGGAAACTTTTGGTTTCCAGTGCATGTAACAGGTTTATACTACACTGTTGTCTATCAAGTGTGCAATATCATTACATCAAAAAAACTATATATCTTACATAAAAAATACTTTATTACCAAAAAAATGCTAACCATCCTTCGAGCCTTTAGTGATTTGTAATCTTTTTGCCACAGTAACATCAATAGTCACTGATGACAGATCACCACAGAAGATATAATAACATTGAAAAAGCTTGAAATATAACAAGAACTGCGCTAACGTGACACAGCGACACAAAGCGAGCCAATGCTATTGGAAAAACGGCACTGGGAGACTCGCTCGACGCAGAGCTGCCATAAACCTTCAATCTGTCAGAAAGCCCGCTATGTCTGCGAAGCCCATGTGACATATATGAGGAACAGGTATGTACACATATGAGGCACATATGTCCGCGAGGTACATATGAGGTGTGCCTGTACATGTTTTAATTTTTCTTTTTTCGTGTGTGTGTGTGGGGGATTAGATTTATTTACTATTTAAAAATTTCTATAAGTTTTTTAATGGAGGGACTGGGGATCGAACGCAGGACCTCATGCATGCTAAGCCATGCGCTCTACCACTGAGCTATACACTCCCCCTTAATTTTTAAAAACTGATCTAATAATTGGATCAAAGCCTCCACCACCAATAAAACACCTTAATTTAAATGACTTAAATGACTTGAGCTTCTTCAATGACTATTCCTTTTAAAACCTAATTAGTTCCAAAAAAAGGATTTATAGTGACGTGAACTGAAATGTGCACATGCATTCTTAGACTAGTCAATACACACACGAGAACACTCTTTGGATGGACCAGAAACCAGAGCAACATTCAACCCACTTCAACTCTAGGTGTGATTACACCGAAACCAAGAGACACCAACGATTAACGGTCTAGTTGTGAGTCCTGTGAGCAAGGTGCTGGAAGGTAGTGGTTGTCGTTTTACTGGGTCAGCATTGCATTTTTGGCTGAAGAGAGTAAAACAGTTGTTCCCCACTTGGCAGAAACGACTGTGTTAGACGAATCAGGCCACAATCTACCCACAAGGTTAGGAAACAAAGGTACCAATCCTCTTTTCTCCAAGACAAGAGCTAAATTTCCACAGAGAGGTGTTTGACTCAAATTATACATTTCTTCAACCAGGTATTTGCTGTATAAGTTCCTGTAAATAAACACACTGGTGTCCCAGCGCTGTTCAAAGTTCTGCTGGTGCAGGAAGACCTCAGCCCAGGGGCTAGGGTCACCCCCAGCCCAGCTGCGGGTGGGAGGGGCAGTGAGGACCTCTCACACGGCTCCCGGCACCTGCCCACGTGGGCCAGAGCTCGGAGGTCGCCCAGAAGCCCAGGCCAAAGGAAGGGAGGGTGTCCTTGTCCTCCTCCTTAGAAAGGCCAGGCAGTAATCCCTTCAAGATCAGATTCCCACGGGAGTAACACTGCTCCTCCAGCCACTCCCCTCTGCCTCTGTTTACAGATGAAACAGCTCTTGACAACGGACATGCAGATGGGAAATCCCAGAAGGCAAGGCCGCGAGGCACACATCCCCGTCCCCCTCCAAGAGGGCTCTCCACGTTCTCGCAGTTTCTACCCCAGGATGGGGAGCCAGGCCTCTTGACTCCAGACTCCAGACAAAAGTTACACCTACGGGAATGGCTCACCTCCCAGGTCTGCTTTGAATTTTGTTTTTAAATTGTGGTGAAATACAGATAACATAATTTACCATCATGACCATTCTCCAGTGCACAATCCGGCGGCATTAAGGACATTCATACTGGGGTGCAGCCGTCAACCCATCTGCAGAACTGTCTCATCACCCCAAACTGCCCCACTGGACAAGAGGTCCTCATCACCCCTCCCTACCCCTGGAAAGCCCTCTTCCAGCTGCTTTCTGTCTGAATGTGAAAGGAGAGGAGGGGTTCCGTCCTTGAGATGGGAAGCTGGCTCCCCTCAGCTGGGGGCGCTCTCGGATGGCAGACAGCACCACAGCGCCAACTCGTGCCCTGGGCTTTACTGACCATCGGTGCCCCCACGATTCCCTACAAACAGCTCTTAAGAAAGAAAGCTCAGTGCAGAGACCAGAAGCCCCCATGGTGAGAACTTCTTTCTTTTTTAAAAAATGGAGGTACTGGGGATTGAACCCAGTACCCCATGCATGCTAAGCACACACACTACCACTGAGCTATACCCTCCCCACCCTCAGCAGTGAGAAGAACCAGCTCCTGGCATGAGATAGGTGTGTGGATCCTAGTCTCGTCTTTGCCATCATCCTGCTGCAAAGAAAGACGTATTTGCCCTACTTCTTCTGCACTTACGGAAAATGAGGTCCGAGGCATTGATAGAAAAAATCCCCAAGGACCTACTCTATTCAAGGCATGGTGATGGCAGTACAAGGGATCGAACAAATTCACACACACACACACGCTCCTTGCCAGGAACTCGTTTAGTAAGACGTCTACAGAAATGATGAAAAGCTCCAAGTTAAGCCCCTCCTCTATACCCCAAGGTACCACAAGGGGCGGCAGAGCTCCGGGGAAGGCTAAGTCAGGGAAGGGGGGAAGGTTTGGAAGAGGGAGAAGGTGAATTCTTGACTGATGGACACCAGCTCTGGGGGAGCAGCGTGAGAAAGCAGAAAAGGAAGGAGGGGGGTGCGTGTGCGTGTGCGTGTGTGTTCGGGGGGCTCTGTAAGAATGACTCTGACCTTTTACAACAATGAACCAAACGCTCCCAGGGACCCAGGGCGGGAAGCCTGCCTCTGTGCCATCATGTCTTTTGCGCGGGGAGAAGCCAGCCTGGGTCCTCTCTGCCAAGAACGACTTTTGTGGGCATGTGACATGGAGCTTGCAATGCTGATGCTGGCTGCAGTAAAGTCAGGGCACACCAGGGCGGTGGTCCCAACGGCCACGGACTGACTGACTGGCTAGAGGTAAGGTGAACAATGTCCCGAGAGCCACAGAGGAGAGTGGAAAATGTGGGATTGGGGGCCTTGTGGCTCAGAGGCAGGCAGCCTGATTCCCAATTGTACCTTCATCCCTCTGGAGCTCCGCATCTATGGCAAGCCATGTGTTCCCTTCTCCGAACCAGGGACAGTGAGGGCCGCGACACTGGGAGAGGTGGTGCGGGTAAATGCTTTCGTACGGGCTCCTGGAGCTGGGTGCCACACACAGGAGAGACCCAGGACGTGGTACCACTCCTACAGAGGCACCCATGAGCATCCCCAAAGCGCAGAGCCCCTGAAAGGGCCAGAGGGACACACCACCCTCGCCAAAGTCGACTCAGAGCTGGTGTCCTCTGGATAGTTAACTGGTGATTTGCAAACCTGAAAGTGGCCTGGAGGGAAAAACCAGCTTCCCCAGGGGCTCGGCTGGGCCTTTCCTCTCTAACCTGTGAGCTGGCGACTCGGCTTGCCCTCTGACACCTAGCTGGTTTCCGGGTGGCATCCCCGTCCAGCTCGCGTTCTGAGAACCCAATGGATGCCTTCCGACCTCCCCAGTTCTGGAATAAAAGAGCTTTCTCAGCACCAGTAAATACCCCTCAGCCTCCAACAGGACGAAAAAATAAATCAAAGGGTTCTTAATTAGCGCAACTGTGTTCATTTTCTGGGCTGACCCAGTTTTGATCTGAGGCACCTCCAGTTGGGTGGATTCGAGGTCTTGGGGAGCTGTGATCGAGCGAAAGGGACAGACCCGCCTTCCTCCACGAGGTACAGCCACAACATGCCCTCACTGTGCTGCTTAAGACGAAAAAATCACTGCAGGCTGACATCTCTGGAGTTTCCCTGCTGAAGATAAGAATTCCAACATAAATAATAATTTGGGGTTAAATCCGTCAGGCAGCTGAAGGGAAGATTATTTATAGTATTTCTCCTTTTTACAACTTAATTTCAAGGTGGCAAAAGCTCCTATTCATCACGGTTCCATTTGCAAAACGAAATCAGTTCGAAATCAGTTAGAAGAAGAGAGGAGGCGTCTGAGGGTTTCGTCTCACTGAGAGTGTGTGCGTGTGCTCACTGTCACACTCTCTCAGCCGCCCCCAAACAACAGAATCACAATTGCCGTTTAATTATCTTAAGGGATATAATCAGGAGAGAGCTACTTGAGACTTGGCACTGGCGGTTAAAGCCAGAAAGGGCAAGTGAGTTTCATGCCAAGAGGAGGCTAGTGAGTTCGGAAACAGTGAAGTAATAAGCACACGCTGATTAAAGGAGGGAGCTGATACCATGTGTGGCACAAGTTTCTCCTTTAACAATCTGCCCCACTGTGAGACGTTCTCTTAACACCCTTTAACACAGCCCTCTGTCTCTCCAGGGACAGAAGAGAGTTTGCCTCACGTCCTGTTTCTGCTATTCATCTCCTGGCCTGCCCACTGGAAGGATCCACTTCTTAAAGTCATCTTCTGGACACAGCTCTGGGCTTTGGGACTCGACTCCATGCAGACTGGAGACCGTGGGCCAGAGCAGCCGGAAATCTGCTCCAAGTCTGCTCATCGTAAAAAGGCACTATTCCCCCTGCATTTCACAAAGTCTCTGTTGACTGGAATCTCCTCGTTTGCTTTCCCCACCGTGTTTTTCTCTCTTCCAAAGTGGACCGAGTTTATTTTTCTCTCCCTGTCAATGGTCAGTTTACGATGAAAAATTTAACACTGATACATAAATCCTTTCCCACAATCCGCTGGGGGCCAGCTGACCATGGAGGTGACGTAGGCTTGCTTCATCATGGGCATGCCTGCTCCTGCATGAGTCCAGTGACGCGGATGTGCAGCTACTGAAACACTCTGTGGTGCGGAGACAGCATGAATGTGATTCGGTAAACTATGGCATTTATAGCTGGACCCCAATTATAGGAGAACAGATATAGAAAGAAGTTTATTTCCATATTTAAATGGCAGTGCTGCTACTAAGCATGTGAACTCTGGTAATAAAATAATAGTTCTTTGATTATACTTATAATTTTGGACCATTTGATTCCCAAGTATATAAATATACCTGTAAAATTAGTGAAAAATCTTACCTTTGGGGAAATTTTCTCTAACTGTGAAGTAATATGCATATACTCATTGGTAAATGAAGCTACTAGGTCTATGAAAAAAGAAAACCCAAGATGAAACCATTGTTAGTAGTTTCATGTTCCCCGCCCAATCTTGTCTATGTCTACATTCTCCTAGAAGAATGTTCCCCATGACTGGGGGAAGTGTCCATGATACAATGCCATGTGAAAACAACAGGGCCCAAGATGGAATGTGCACTCCTAAATTTCATCTTGTGCACACACAAATAAAAGATCCCCTCTAAAATGTTCTTACACCTGTCTCTCAGGGGTGGGATTATGCTGGTCTTTTATCTGCATGTGCGTGTGCCTTTCTGTATTTTCCAAAGTTTCTCCTATGACTATGAACCATTTTCATACTCATTAAAATGTGATTAAAATCTGGCAGTGTCTTCAGAAATAATCAGTATGAGAGGAACTTGGCTAAGTAGGAAATCAAGCGGGAGGGCTGAGAGAGGACAGAGGAGGGGGTCTTCTTGGGTCAGAAAAATAATGTGGCCCTTCACAGAATCAAAAGCATCCCCAGGGTGAGGCATTCAGAAAGGGTCCCCTCTTCACCTGGCTGCCCTTCTGGGTTAATTAATGGCTGGCCTTGGGGCTGGGGCCTTCATCCAAACCCCCTGCGCACAGCCATGAAGAATGCTGACGTGATGGGAAAGGCGTCCTGTCCTGGGGTTGCATCCAAGACCATCTGCACGCATCCGGAGGGGCCACCAGGTCCTTCTCACAACTTCTGAACTGCAAACCCTGTCCGCCCCACACTTCTCTGCCTGATGGGAGGCCGATCCAGAAGGAAGCCTCCCTAAAAATGTTCAACCTGGTAACAGCAAACCACTGCTAGGAAAGGCTGCATCAGAGAGTCAGACCACGTACCTAAGACAAACAGCACAGTTATCCTTACACATCTTCCCTCTACACAGTGAAATGCACGTTTGTGTCCTGAAGATTGAAAGCAGACTGCGCTGGGAGAACGCTAGTTTCCACATAAGAGCAGTGTGCCCTGTTTTCCTAATGACTTGGGTCTGTAAGCTAATGCTTCTGATTAGTTTGTAAACTGACTTACAGATTTTAATCATCTCTAAGACTGAGAGACTGGAATCAGATTCTCCATCATGTGTACTAGGCCTTCAGACAAGTGTCAGGAATCCACACAGGCTGGTATGAAACCTCTAAGACACTGTGATTTTCACCCACACATGCAGGATTTGTTTTGGCCTCGATGATCCCGTGTTCTGCGGTAGGTGGAGTCATAAGCAAGGTTTTCTACACACAGTGTGGCCTCCAGAGTTTTGGGAAATAAATCCTATGGGTTTCTTTGTAGATACAAAGGCAGGCAATGCCTCACCCACAGGGTAGCCTGTGTCTCGAAAACCTTGGTGTTCTATCATTTTTCACATTTCAATTTTAATGAAGAAAAATATTTTTTAATTAAAACTCTCATAGCATCATGAACCCGAGTGTTCGATGAGAGTCCAGTGAGCCTCCTGTTTTATGTCCACTAACACAGGAACTCAGTGTTATAATCAAATGCTCAGCAGCTTAAATTTCTGCAGCCACAAGACTGATCAGCTCAAAATACAAAACAACATACTGACAGCAGGAGTGAGCAGGGCTCGTCCACCTCAGCACTCTGGACATTTGGGGCCCCAGAAATCTCTGCAGTGGGCTGTCCTGTGCGCTGCAGGACGTTGACCGTGTCCCTGGTCTCCACCCACTGGATAAGCGCACTACTCCTCTCCCTGAAAAATGTCTCCAGACATGACCACACGTCCCCTGGGGAGGGGCGGGAGTTGCCTCAGACAGACAATCCCTGAGTGAGGGCGGCTCCATCAGTGCAGAGCCACC
Organism: Camelus ferus; assembly: GCF_009834535.1. Lineage (NCBI taxonomy): Eukaryota > Metazoa > Chordata > Mammalia > Artiodactyla > Camelidae > Camelus > Camelus ferus. The sequence continues at coordinate 100,400,484 of NC_045732.1, read as the reverse complement.
CTAATCACAGCAGGAGGGCCCTTAGTCCTGCAGGATTCCCTGGACATCTGCGGGGCCTCTGCTAAGGAACCAGAGCTGGGACCGCGTCTTCAGCACATCCTGGGCCTCACAGAGCAGCACCGCCAGAGGTTCTCCAGCACAGGGCTGCCGCTAGAGGAGGCAGAAAGAAAACAAGTGCGTTTGTCTAGGTCAAGGTGGGCCTGCTGCGTCCCATGGGCCAGTTCCCACCTGTGGCTTCCTTCTGGAAGGCCTGTGAACTGTCAGTGGCTTTTGCATTTTTAAATGGTTGAAAGAAAGCCAAAACAATCTTATGCTGTCTACCCAAAGATAACAGCACTTTTCTGGGTGGGGGAGGGGGCCCTCACCTGCAGTTTGGGATGTGTTTCAAGTCTCAACGCCAGTGCATCTGCAATTGTTTGCTCTGCTCTTCTGGTGACTTTATCATCTCACTAGATCTCTAAAGAATAAGCTACGTGTTTTTCTAATAAGTTTCAAGGTTAAGTAGTAAATCAGTGGGTAGATAAGACACAAATCACATTAAGAAGCTAATAAAGCATAGAATTAAGATATAGACACCAAGTAAGAGCTGACTCATGTGCCTAATTAAACTAATTTTGCAGCCGAATTTGAATTCACAATGCTGACAAGAGGGCTTGATTTTAGAAGGTGTCATCTGCTCGTGGTTAAGACCCAGAAAAGTGTGTAACAGCTAGTTCAGTATCCAAAACTCTCAGAAGACAATAAAAGGCCAGTTCATCCCGAGGCATCGACTCTATCGCCTGTCTCGATTTAATGATGCTCCATCCACTACCTTGAACTAGAGCAAGGAGAAAGACCTCAACTTCCTCCTGAAAAAATCATTCTAAAACAGAAGGTGTCCAGTTTTGGCAAAATGCAGTTCCAAACAGATTTCAGGTCAAGCTCAAACGCAATGGCAGGCGATTACCTTTAGGGTGATTTCATGGTCCTGCACCATTTGCACCAGAGACCCCACGTGCGCGATCAGGGCAGGCACTGTGGAGGGATGGAGGGAGAGAGGGGGAGAAGACCAAACTGATCAGACGTACATAAACGGGCTAAGAATTTACAAGGTATCTACATAAACGCAGTAGACCATCATCATAAATACTGTTTCATCAGAATGCCTGCCACGGAAAGCAGTGCCTGCCACACACCAAAAATCTAGCCAGTTCAGCCCAAAACTAATCAGTCAAATAAAACATATGGTGTCTTGTAGCTTTTCATCCCCCATCGCACTATTCCTACTGGATTTTAATGGCTCAATTAGTCAGGTGGTGTCAGACGGCCCAAGTCCACATTTAAGCACGCCTTGTAAATGGTGCTGCTCCCACTGGCACCCTGGGGGATAAAAGTCCGCCGTACACGTGAGGAAGCGCTCTGCCACACGTTGCAGCCTCCAACGCCTGGGTCTGCACTGCCCTCTCCCTGATTTCCACAGGGCACAGACCTCCACTTAACAGCGTGATCCTCACCAAATGGAAATTCACGCTGGCAGGTCAAGAGGAGCATTTAGAATCGATGTGCTGCGTAAAAATAATTATAATGATTTACAAAGCTCCCTGGAAAGCAAAATACTATGAAAGGCTTAGTAACAATAAAAATGTTCCATTTGCATAAATTGTAACAGCACTGCCACTGTAAGAAAATACAGTCTGAAATTACCTTATTGGGTCAGAATATCTTATTAAAACAAAATCAGGGGCTACTTACTCATCAGTTCAGTTCTCCCCTGAATCACTAATAACCCCATTCAACCTGCATGGCTATAAACTTCTCAGTAGTTTAAATGAGACCATGCCCAGGGAAAATCATTACATCTGCTCATTTCTCCACAAACCCCAGGAGGAACCCACTTTTCTTTATAATCTTTCTAATTGGCAAAGATACACTACAGAGTGTTGGTTTTTTTTCCCAATCAAGTGCTATTATATGAAAGAAGGTGGTGTTTTACATATTTGTTGGAAACAGAAAAAGATCTTAAATGAACTTTAATTTTCTAATTACATGGCTGATAATTATCAATAAGTAATTCAAACACACCATAATAACATTTAAAAGCATTCAATCAATACTCAACATTTCTGCTGGATTCTTCTTTGGTGGGTGGGGGAGTGCCTACAATTGTTAGTATCTGCGCTTTGGTAAATACTGCCCGTCTTTGAAACTTATGAAGTATAAGATAAATGCAAATATCAAAGTGACTTCACACGCTCTCATTTTTGGCACCAAACACCCAACATGCCATAGTGAACAGGTATTTTTACCCACTAGAATTTGAGATTTTTTGTCTGCTTTGTTCACCGCTATTTTCCCTGCAGCTACAAGAGTTCCTGACACATGCACTAGGTGCTCAGTAAACATTCATGGCTGGGGGACCGTGTTCCTCTATGAGATGGAGTGAATGCAAGAGACAGAAGAACATCTCTGTTCATTGAGAGTTTCACATATGCAGACAGTATATGATATGCTATGCAGTGGGAAGGGTCCTGGAGGCAGAAGACAAGTTCCTCCTGTACAAGAAGCTTGCGTTATAAACAGCACATGTTGTGCCAAGAGACAGCTCCCAGCACTGCATCAGAGCATCTCCCACCCGAGATGAGAAAGGCAACAAAGATGCTCCCCTTTCATCTCCATCGCTCCATTCAGTCCTTGTGACACGGGGTAGATCACACTCCCACGTCGTCCACAAAGAAATCTGGTCACCTGGCTACAACTCAGAGTAAGCAGTGGGTGAGAGGCAGGAGGTACTCAAAGCTGCGCTTCCAAAGATGGGACAGCGATGCTCTCTGCAGAAGCTCTTGTCACATCATATACGACACTGTCCCACAGTCTACAATTCTGCATCTAATGTGTATTATTTTAGTAATGTCACTTTCCCACCAGAGTGAGGGCAGGGTCAAGGGTGAGTCACCTAGATTATCATTATCCACTTCCCCTCTTCACCCTTTGAAAATAGGACACATGGATTTTACGTGGGTATATGGGCACACACCCCCTTCCCCAAAGTATAAGCTTTCCATGGGTCACAGGCCAATGGCTACGAGCAGAACTCAAATATGAACCTTCACAACTGTGCTTGTAAAGGCAATGAAGTCCCCCTCCTCACTCTTCTCAGAGACTGGAATGGGGATGTGATGTGATGGCAGGAGCTATAGCAGCCATTCCACACATGAGGTACGACAGAATGTTGGAGCCTCCATTGTGAGGCAGTGCTGCAGGGAGCAAGAGGTCCCTCACCCCACCCCCCAAAGTTAAAGAGAGTTACATCTTAGGCCACCAGCTGACTTGAATGACTCACCTTCTGAATTCCAACCTACCTTCTAGAAAGGTTAAAAGCTGCTAACTAACCTCATATAACACAGATTCATCAACAGGGAAGAGGGAGTAAAGAAATAAAACTACAGCTACAAATGATTTCCTGGTCAGAAACCTAAGTATTCAGTGCATTTTCGAACCAGTTTTAATTCTCTGGCGTGCCCTGGGGTGTTTCACCACATAAACAAAGCTTGAAAAACATCCCCTTCATCAGAGGAGGCATCAGCTGTAGGCTGCCCTGGGTGTAACTCCTGGCTCTGAACCCTTACCTAGTTTCCACAGTCACCATCAAATTAGTCAATCTGTTTGAGACTTTGTCCCTTAAGTGAACACTGGGAATACCCATCTTTATCTCAAGGAGATGCCGAGCAGTAAGAAAAACAGCGTAGACCAAGGACCTGCTCCCTTCTAAGTGAGCCCCACCTGCTCAGTGGCCAACAACTGACACATCCAAAGTGAGGACTGGCACACGGGAGGCGGATAGCCACACACGAACACGCCTCACGGTGAGCCAAACAAGTCGTCAGCCTGACTCACTCGAGTGTACGGAATGCTTTTCCGAGGGTGAGAGTGAAAGCAGGACCCCATGTTCAGGCTGGGATTTTATCGCCATCCAACAGCTTGGAATTTCAAGCATTGCTTCCCTCCTTTGTCATGTGAGAACTCAGACTGAGATCTGCATAGTCCAAAGGAAATGTCAGGCCAGCTGACATTAAGACTAAAAAAATTAAAAATATAAAGAGAGACCAGGTGAAATGAATTTTCACTATTTATTTAAATTTAACCCTTATTTCCCAAATAGTATCATTTCAACTATACTCTGTACTAAAATAAAAAATTACTGAGATCTTCTATATTCCTTTTTCCTACAAAATCTCCAAAATCCCCAAAAGTCTATGTACTTTCCACTTGTAGCACATTTCAATCAGGAAACTAAATTTTCACTGGAAATACATGACTTCTATTACAGTTCAGAAAATGTACACTGAAAACGCAAACTCACATACCCATGGGGTTCTCAGCATGTAACTTTTCCAAAAGCTGAATCGAGGACTTATGTTTAAATTCAAGTCAATTAAAAGCAAATACAGTTCTCACATCTGTTCCCCAGTGTGACCCTAGCCACACTGGGGTACTCCACAGCTCCATGTGGCTAGCAGCCACCTTCCTGGGCAGCGCAAGGTCAGCATGGCTACGAGGAAGTCTTCAGCAGCTAAAACCCTTTGCCTGTGGTCTGCAGGATGGAAGGGTACCGGGACTCTCTAGGCCACATGACTCTTCTTTAATTGGTCCACGTGCAAATTTTTAAATGATGTCCCTACAACATCCTTCTTCTCACCCAATTCCAAATAGATTAAAAACCACAAACTGCCCAAGTGTAAAACTCTTCCTTCCTAAAAATAGTGTTTGAAAATTATTTTTCATAATATGAGTTTATTTTCACAATTTTTGGTAGATATTGGAGTTTGGGGTCTCAGGATGGACTGACCAATATGCTGAGTCCAAATGGAGATGTGCTGTAGGTGAAAATGAGACACTGGATTTTGCAGACCCGGTCTGAAAAAGGAAAGATCATAAAATGTCTCTTGGAAAACTTCTTTAATATGGATCATTTGTTGAAATAATACTATTCTGGATATACAGAGTTAATTAGAAGATATTGATTATTATATATTAAAATATGTATTGCAAATAATATTAACCTAATATGCATTTAGATACATACTGCAGTATTAATTTCATGGTTTCTTTTTACTTTTTCTTACTGTGGCTACTAGAAGAGTTTAAATTACATTCGTGGCTTGCATTCTATTTCTACTGGACAGTGCAAAGCCAGATGGTTTCTATGGTGCCTGCAGACTCTAAAATGTGTAGATTAAAGTCAGCAAGATGAAAGCATAGAGCTTTTGGGGGGACCTCCATTAACTGTATCCATTGCAAATATTTAATTATGTGCTGATAGCATCTTTATTCCTTGACCACTTTGAAAAAGATTAATAAACACAAATTGTTCTAGTTGAAGACCAGCCTTCTCTAGGAAAAAAGTGATCTTCTGTTTGACATTATTTGTAATATAGTGACTTACGAGAAGTTCCGTCAGACACCTGAGTGAGGTCCGGGTGAAAGCTCGTGGGTGTCAGAAAGCCGCAGAGCGGTCATCAGAAGGATGCTTGTGCGTGGGGCAGACGCCGACCTCTCACCCGTGTGTGCACTGTATTTCGATTTCAGAGCCACCTGGGCCACTGGACAGCAAGGTGGACCGTGAACTTGCAGGGTTCACCACAGAGCACCTGGGCAAGGACCCAGCCTGGCTGAGGTGGCCTCCACTGTAAACTGGAGGTGACATAACATCCCCACACTGGTGCCACTGTTACTAGTGGGTTGCCACAGGAGACCAAAGAGGATGATGCTACAGGGGGCAGTGCACCGTGGTCAACAGTACTAGCCTGCCACTGCCTAAGATGGGATGACCCCAGGTATCTTAACCAGGACTGCCCTGAGTTACTCTTGCTCTTATTGCTACTGTAAACGCCTCCTTTAGATAGGATGCCCTGCCCCTTAAACTGTCAGCTCTCACTTTAAGGTTTCATTAAGCCTCACACACTCTAAGCCTGGGAAATTCAACACCTTGCAGATGCCTGGGCATCTGGCATGGGGTAACTGCAGGCAACCCACCAATGGTGTGACAAACTGAACACTCAATAGTCTCTGTTTTACCAAGAGACATGTGACGGCCACTTTAAGTTGTTTTTTTTTTTTAACATTTTTTATTGATTGAGAATCATTTTACAATGTGGTGTCAAATTCCAGTGTAGAGCTCAATTTTTCAGCCATACATGAACATATATATACTCACTGTCACTTTTTTTTTCCTCTGTGAGCTACCATAAGATCTTGTATATATTTCCCTGTGCTATACAGTATAATCTTGTTTATCTATTCTACAATTTTGAAATCCCAGTCTCACTCTTCTCATCCCCCCTGTGCCCTTGGCAACCACAAGTTTGTACTCTATGTCTGTGAGTCTATTTTTGTTTTGTATTTATGCTTTGTTTCTTTTTGTTTCTTTTTGTTTTTGTTTTTGTTTACATTCCACATATCAGGCAATCTCATATGGTATTTTTCTTTCTCTTTCTGGCTTACTTCATTTAGAATGACATTCTCCAGGAGCATCCATGTTAGCTGCAAATGGCATTTTGTTGTCCGTTTTTATGGCTGAATAGTATTCCATTGTATAAATATACACACCTCTTCTTTATCCAGTCATCTGTCATTGGACATTTAGGCTGTTTCCATGTCTTGGCTATTGTAAATAATGCTGCTATGAACATTGGGGTGCAGGTGTCATCCTGAAGTAGGGTTCCTTCTGGATATATTCCCAGGAGCAGAATTCCTGGGTCATATGTTAAGTCTATTCCTAGTCTTTTGAAGAATCTCCATACTGTTTTCCACAGTGGCCGCAACACACTGCATTCCCACCAGCAGTGTAGGAGGGTTCCCTTTTCTCCACAGCCTCTCTGGCATTTGTCATTTGTGGATTTTTGAATGATGGCCATTCTGACTGGTGTGAGGTGATACCTCATTGTAGTTTTGATTTGCATTTCTCTGATAATTAGTGATCTTGAGCATTTTTTCATGTGCCTGTTGATCATTCGTATGTCTTTCTTGGAGAATTGCTTGTTTAGGTCTTCTGCCCATTTTTAGATTGGGGTGTTTGTTTTTTTCTTATTGAGTCATATGAGCTGCTTATATATTCTGGAGATCACACTTTTGTCAGTTTCATTTGCAAATTTTTTTTCCCATTCCATAGGTTGTCTTTTTGTTTTACTTATGATTTCCTTTGCTGTGCAGAAGCTTGTAAGTTTCAATAGATTTCCATTTGTTTATTCTTGCTTTTATTTCTTTGCTTAAGTAGAGAGTTGTAGGAGAAAATTTTCGAGATGTAGTCAGATAATGTTTTGCCTATATTTTCCTCTAGGAGGGTTATTGCATCTTGTCTTATGTTTAAGTCTTTGATCCATTCTGAGTTTATTTTTGTGTGTGGTGTAAGGGAGTGTTCTAGCTTCATTAATTTACATGCTGCTGTCCAGTTTTCCCAACACTATTTGCTGATGAGACAGTCTTTATTCCATTGTATATTCTTGCCTCCTTTGTCGAAGATTAATTGACCAAAAGTTTGTGGGTTCATTTCTGGGCTCTCTGTTCTGTTCCATTGGTCTACAGGTCTGTTTTTGTACCAGTACCATGCTGTCTTGATGACTGTAGCTCTGTAGTATTGTCTGAAGTCTGGGAGGGTTATTCCTCCAGCCTGTTTCTTTCTCTTCAGTAATGCTTTGGCAATTCTAGGTCTCTGATGGTTCCATATAAATTTTATTATGATTTGTTCTACTTCTGTGAAATATGTCCTGGGTAATTTGATAGGGATTGCATTAAATCTGCAGATTGCCTTGGACAGTGTGACCATTTTAACAATATTGGTTCTTCCAATCCAGCAGCATGGGATATCTTTCCATTTTTTAAAGTCTTCTTTAATTTCCTTCATCAATGGTCTATAGTTTTCTGTGTAGACTTCTTTCACTTCCTTGGTTAGATTTATTCCTAGGTATTTTATTACTTTGGGTGCTATTTTAAAGGGGATTGTTTCTTTACTTTCTTTTTCTGTTGATTGATCGTTAGTGTAAAGAAATGCAATTGATTTTTGAACATTAATCTTGTAACCTGCTACCTTGCTGAATTCTTCGATCAGCTCTAGTAGTTTTTGTGTGGACCTTTTGGGTTTTCTATATAAAGTAACATATCGTTGGCATATAGTGATACTTTTACCTCTTCTTTTCCAATTTGGATCCCTTTTATTTCTTTCTCTTGCCTGACTGCTGTGGCTAGGACTTCCAAGACTATGTTGAATGGGAGTGGTGATAGTGGGCATCCTTGTCTTGTCCCAGATTTTAGTGGGAAGCTTTTGAGTTTTTCACCATTGAGTACTATGATGGCTGTAGGTTTGTCATATATAGCTTTTATGATGTTGAGATATGTTCCCTCTATGTTCTCACTTTGGTGAGAGTTTTTATCATAAATGAGTGTTGAAATTTATCAAATGCTTTTTCTGCGTCTGTTGCGACGATCATGTCGTTTTGGTCCTTTCTCTTGTTGATGTGATGTATTACATTGATTGAATTGCATATGTTGAACCACCCTTGTGTCCCTGGGATGAACCCCACTTGGTCATGATGCATAATCTTTTTTTATGTGTTTGGATTCTATTTGCTACCATTTTGGTGAGGATTTTGGCGTCTGTGTTCATCAGTGATATCGGCCTATAGTTTTCTTTTTTGGTGGTGTCTTTGCCTGGTTTTGGTATCAGGGTGATGGTGGCTGCATAGAATGAGTTTGGGAGTATTCCCTCGTTTTCAATCTTCTGGAAGAGTTTGAGGAGAACTAGTATGAGTTCTTCTTTGTTTGGTAGAATTCCCCGGTGAAGCCGTCCGGTCCTGGACTTTTATTTGTAGGGAGGTTTTTTTTATTGCTAATTCGATTTCATTTCTAGTGATCGGTTTGTTCAAGTGTTCAGTTTCTCCTTGACTCAGTCTTGGTGGACTGTATGTTTCCAGAAACTTGTCCATCTCCTCTAGGTTATCCAGTTTGGACCATATATTTTTTCATAATATTCTCGTATGATATTCTGTATTTCTATTTTATTTGTTGTAATTTCTCCATTTTCCTTTCTTATTTTGCTAATTTGTGCTCTCTCTCTTTTCTTCTTTTTGAGTTTGGCCAGAGGTTTGTCAATTTTACTTACTTTTTCAGAAAAACAACTTTTGGTTTGGTAGATTTTTTCTATGGTCTTGTTAATCTCTATTTTATTTATTTCCTCCCTGATCTTTATAATTTCCTTCCTTCTGCTGCCTTTTGGGGTTTTTTGTTCTTCTTTTCCTAGTTCATTCAGCTGGTGGGTTAAATCATTTATGTGAGGTTGTTCTTCTTTTTTGAAGACGGCCAGTATCACTATAAACTTCCCTCTTAGCACTGCCTTTGCTGCGTCCCATAAATTTTGTGTGGTTGTGCTTTCGTTGTCATTTGTCTCAAGGTATTTTTTAATTTCAGCTTTGATTTCCTCATTGACCCATTGGTTTTTTTAATAACGTATTGTTTAATCTCCATGCTTTCCTTTTGTTCTCCCTTGTTTCTCTGTTGTTGATTTCTAGCTTCATGGCATTGTGGTCAGTAAAGATGCTTGAGATAATTTCTATCTTCTTAAAATTGTTGAGGTTCCTTTTGTGCCCAAGTATATGATCAATCTTGGAAAATGTTCCATGTGCACTTGAAAAGAATGTATATCCTATTTTTGGGGGGTATAATGCTCTGAAAATATCCACCAAATCTAATTTTTCTATTGTATTATTTAATTTCTCTGTTGCCTTATTTATTTTCTATCTAGAAGTTTTGTGTAATGATGTTAATGTGATGTTATAATCTCCAACTATGATTGTATTCCCATAAATATCCCCCTTTATCTCTGTTGGTAATTGTTCTATGTACTTAGGTGCTCCTATGTTGGGTACATATGTATTAATGAATGTAATATCCTGATCTTGTATCACTCCTTTAATCATTATAAAATGTCCTTCTTCATCTTTCTTTATGGCCTTTGTTTTAAAGTCTATTTTGTCTGAAATCAGTACTGTAACACCTGCTTTTTTGGCTTTTCCATTTGCATGGAATATCCTTTTCCATCCTTTCACTCTCAATCTATATGTGTCCTTCTCCCTGAAGTTGGTCTCTTGTATGCAGCATATTGAAGGTTCTTGCTTTATTACCTAGTCTGCCACTGTATGTCTTCTGACTGGAGCATTTAGTCCATCAACATTTACAGTAATTAATGATAGATGTGTGTTTATTGCCATTTTGAACTTTGCAGGTGATTTGGTATTTCCTTTTTGTCCCTTTCTTTTACCTTTTATGGTTTGGTGATTTTCCTTTGTATTATCATGAATTTTATTTATTTTTCGTGACTCCCTTGTAAGTTTTCGGCTTGTGGTTACCCTTTTATGTAAGTCTATTAGCCCGTTACTATAACTTTTTATTAAACTGATATTAACATTATCTCAAACCCATCCTACCGAGAACAAAAAATTTAAAAAAGAAAGAAAGGAAAAGATTCTATATTTTCCTGCCTCCCCCTCCCATTCTCAATGATTTGTATGTCTTCTTTTATAATTTCGTGGGTTTTGTATTTTGTTTTTGGGTTTTTTTTTTGTTTTTTGTTTTTTTTTTTTTTGGTAATTCATGAGTTATCACCTTTCCAGTTGTGAGTTTCTCATTTCTGTAGCAGCCTGCTGCTTTTCTATTTAGAGTACACCTTTCAATATTTCTTTTAGCTTGGGTTTAGTGTTGCTAAACTCTTGTAGCTTTTTCTTGTCTGTGAAATTCTTTATGTCTCCTTCTATCCTAAAGGATAGCCTTACTAGATAAAGTATCCTGGGCTGCATCTTTTTTTCATTCAGGACTTTGAATATATCTTGCCACTCCCTTCCGGCCTGTAGTGTTTGTGCAGAGAAATCAGCTGAAAGCCTTATAGGGGTTCCTTTGTAACTCACTCTTTGCTTTTCTCTTGCTGCCTTTAGGATCATTTCTTTATCCTTGACACTGACCATCTTGATTATGATATGTCTTGGTTTGGGTGTATTTGGGTTCTTCCTGTTTGGGACCCTCTGAGCTTCCTGTACTTGGATATCTGACTCCTTCTTTATGTTTGGGAAGTTCTCAGTCATTTCTTCAAAAACCTTTTCAATCCCCTTTGATCTTTCTTCCCCTTCTGGGACCCCTATTATGTGAAGATTGGCACGCTTTATATTATCCCATAGGTCCCTTATGCTATTTTCATTTGTTTTTATTTGTTTATCTTGTAGCTCTTCTGATTGGATGGTTTCTATTGTCCTGTCTTCTAGGTCACTAATTCGTTCCTCTGCATTATCTTGTCAGCTTTGCACAGCCTTTAGATCATCTCTCATCTTAGTCAATGAGTTTTCCAATTCTACTTGGCTCTTCTTTAAAGCTTCCATTTCATTTTTAACATATTTTATATCTCTAAACACTATCTCTTTTAGTTCCTTCAGTACTTTGATCACTCCTTTTTTGAAATCTTGATCTAGTAGGTTATTGATGTCTATTTCATTGATCATCCTTTCAGGGGATTTCTATTATTCTTTTAATTGGGAATGGTTTCTCTGCTTCTTCATCTTGCTCGTACCTCTCTGGCAGTGTGGTTTATGGAGTTATCAGTTATCTATCGTGGTCCTTAAGGAGTTTATCTATCTAATGCCTATGTAGGAATAAGACTTAGGAAAAAAAGAAAAAATAAGAGAGAAAGAATTTTAAAAGAAGGGAGTAAAAAAGGTTTGAAAACTGTATAATGAATAATAGAAGAGCAAGTTGAAGCAGAATAGCTTTTAAAACCTTAAAAAGGGAAAAGATGAAAAGATGTATTTGAAACCTGTGTGTAGACAATAACAGGACATCAAAACCCAAGAGAAATAGAAATGAATTAAGAAGTAAAAATTAAAAGGGTAATAGAAAATAGAACAGGTAAAAACAGATTTAAAAAAGGGGGGTGGGGGGTCGGTGTTCTCCTGGAGTCTGTGTGCTTTGTGAAGTCTTTCTGTCTTCATCCTGTTTTGGAAGCTCAGCTTGCTGTTTCCAGAGGCCCTCCGTTGGCGTGGTCGTCTGTGATGCTCCCAGTACCTGTTGGCAAGCTGATTACACCTCTTCCCAACACTGGGGCAGGTGCAGCTCTCTTTTGCTGTAGGCGGGTGGGTCACTGCTCCTCCCGATGACATGCGGCAGTCATATGTTGCAGATTGGCCAGGTAGGAGGGCGGGTCACGCCCCCTCCCAGCATCGTGGTCAGGGGCTGCGTTCCTGCCCGCAAGGCGGGGGGGCCGCCCTCCCTCTCCCGGTGCCAGTCGCTCCACTGCTGTGCTGCTGCGCGCTTCGCCTGGGTCAGCGCTCCACAGGTGGGCTTGGGGAAGACCGAGGAACAGCCTTGTCACTGCTCCAGGCCAAAACCCAGCTCCCTTTTGCCTTGGCAGAGCAAGTTCTCTGAGGGACCAGGATGGAAGGATCCTATCTGCCTCGAAATGTTGACAACTGTCTGGGCCTTTGAGGCTGCTGAGCCCTTCGGTAGGGATGCAGGTTTCGCCCCCGCCCCCGCCTGGGTGCTAAGCCCCGGAGGATATGGCAGCTGTGCCTGAGCCCCGCTTCTCTTCACCCAAAAAATTTTCTCAAGTTTTCAGAGATGGGGGTATGCACACTTCCCCCCAGGGCACATCAACTGTGTTTTATGGAGGGCCCAGGTTGTTCTGCCATGTGCACCCACAGCTATGGCGCGTAGCCCCTTGCAGTCCCCTGGGGCCGCCTCAGTGCAGCCGCCCCCATCCTCCACCCGGCTTGGGCAGCCTGGCCCTGCCCCCAGCTGCTGGCCCCTGCCCCCAGCTGCCAGCCCGCGTCTCATGCTGGTTGTCATGGGGACCCTCCGTGCCCATTTAACTTAGTTCTGCCGGTCAAGGGCTGGTCTGTACAGATCCGAGCCTCGGAGGCTCCCCCTCCAACCCGCTGGCCTCTCAGTTGGAGAGGGGAGACCCAGCGAGCCAGCGCTGGTCCTCCTTTGCCACTCCCTACCCATGGGACCCATCCAGCTCTGCTGTCCCTTTTCTTTCTTTTTTCCTTTTCTCCTACCAGATTTTTGGCATCTCTATCTTTTGAAAAGGACAGTGTTCTGTCAGAGTTCCACAGGTGCTCTGGTTGGCTGAGTGGGTCTGTGGATGTGAGTCTTGGTGCATTTGTGGGAGAGGGTGAGCTGCGAGTGTCCTTCTACTCCGCCAGCTTGGCCTCCTCCCTGAAAAGTTTCTTGCGTGAAGTCAAATAATAGTCTTTTGAGGATTTTTCTGTATGTGGTGTGCCACCTACTCTTTCTGCTCTCAAAATTCCTTCATTTAGTTTTGAAAATTCAGTTGTAGAGCTTTTCTGTTTTTAAATCATTTTGGTCTTTTAAACATTTATTCTTTCCACCCCTTTTCTTTGTCTTCTCCTTCTGGGATTCCAACAATGTATTTTTTTTCTTAAGGTATCCCATAATTCCCACAGCCTTTATTTTTTTAATTTTTTTTTCCTTTTTGCTCCTCTAACTGGATAGTTTCTAATGCCCTGTCTTCTCGGTCAGTGGTACCTTCTTTTTGTATGGTCCAGTCTGCTGCTGAAGTACTCTATCAAATTATTGTATTCATTTGCTCTAGGAATTTATGGGTTTTAAAATGTTTCTGTTTCTTGTTAAATTTCATATTTAGTTCATGCATTGCTTGTCTAGTTACCTTTAGTTGTCTGCCTGCATGTTGTTCTAGTTCACTTAACTTCTTTAAGAGAATTAGTCTGAATTTTTTGACAGTTTATTTTCTATTTCTTTAGGTTCAGTTGTTGGTGCTTTATCAGTTTCCTATGCTACTGCTATATTTACCAGTTTTAAAATAATCTGTTTCCTTACAGTGGTATTTGTAAATTTGAATAATTAGTTTTCTCTCCCAGACTTTACAAGTTTACTTTGATAAAGACATTCCTTTACCAGTCAGCTCAATTTGGTGTTCTGGATATTTCAGCTGGTAAGCATCTTTGGGAAAGTTGGGCTTATTATCAGAGTTTATACTGGGAAGAGGCCATTCCTCAAGCTCTGAAGTTAGTGGGGTGCTGCTGGCTGAGAATAGTATGGTTCTCAGCTGTTGCATGTCTGTAAATGACTCTATATTGCCTGGACTTTCTGGTTAGACTTCCTAGATAGTTAGGATTGGGCATAATAGTCAGCAGTAATCAGGACTATAAATTAGCTCCCATGCCTAGGCAAAACAACAAATTGGGTATTAATACCAGAATGGCTAATTATTTGGGGGTCATAGACTTCAAATCAAATTTTTGTCCAGATGGGGTTACACAGGTGAGGAAAGTCACTGGCTGTGCTCTCTGTTTATATTTAACTGTAAGCAATGCTCTAGAATGACCTAAATGTCTTTCTAGGTTCTCTGGTAAGGTTTTTTATATGAAACAGGCTGAATATGTATTCAGAAGTAGGCAGGGGAGGGCTCTAGATTAGTTTCCCTGCCCTGGTGGAGTTTTCACAAAGGCCCCAAGGCTGGCAAGGTTCTTGTTTGAAAGTACAATTAGGCAAAAATATGAACCAAGTTCCCAGGCCTGGGTATCATTGCCCTGATTCTGTAAATTGACAGGTCCTTGACTGGGATCTCCACGCCAGTGCTATAATTTAGGTAGCAGAATGGGCAACTGAGAGCCCTGGTTAGGTTTCCTGTTTGGTCTGAGTTTGAGTCTTCATTCAGCACTGGATAGGGCTACAGATTAGCTTTCCTACCTGGACCAAGTGGCTAAATAAGCTCCAAGGAGAGCAAACCTTGCTGTTTGAAGTCTGGACTCAGGTAGAACACTGCAACAAATCCTTCTTTTCAAACAAGTCCTTTTTGTCTATAAAGATGGGTGGTCCAGCTAGCCAGTTCCTTTACTCAAGTTCTACTAAGCTAAGCATGTTTCCAGACATACCACTCAAGCTTCCTGTTCAAGTAGGCCTGGGAGCTATACTTAGCAGTTAGCAGGCTAAAAACTACTAATTTTCCACGTAAGCAAAGCAGCAGTACTGGCTCCAAGGCCTATACAATATGTTGTTGGGAGATATGAATCACGTAGGCCTGCATCTTTCTGAGTTCCCTGGTCAGCCAGTGTCAATATATTAACTCTGCAGATAAGTAATACTACTATGAGTGCGAACCGGTGTTTCAAGTCCACATACCAGTTGATGTAAGTTCTACCTCCCCACTCTATCATTATCTGATCCTTAGTGTTAAAGAACCACAGATTTTCCATAATCTCCATGATGCAAAACTCAAATGAGCCTTTCAGGAGGTGGCCCATAACACTACGCAAGTTGTATGTCCATCTTTGGATCTATTTCTCCCACTGGAGAGGCTGTAGTTTCAGGTATCTTTCTCAGTGCAGTCTTCTACTGGCCTGGCATATTCAAAATGTTGCTGCTCCTTTATGGTTTATATTATATGGTCCATTGTCTCTTCTATATTAGAACTGGAGGTACTTCATCCTCACAACGTTGTTCAAAGATTTTCAAAATACTGTCTTCTCCATGGAAGTTGTGTGTTGTTCTTCTTGTAATGGGAACTGAGGTCAGAAACAACTTATGCTTCCATCTTGATCATATCACTCTCCTAGATTTGCTATTTTTTTTTTTTTTTTTGACAATTTTTGCTATGTTCATGAAAGAGACTGGCCTACAGCTTTTATTTTCTCTGGTTTGGGTATTAGAGTAATGTTAACCTACTAGAATGAGTAAGAAAGTATTCCCTCTAGTTCTATGTTCTGAAAGAGACTGTGAAAAATTGGTATTGTTTCTTCCTTAAACAATTGGTAGAATTCACTAGCAAATGCATATGTACCTTGTTCATTCTGTTTGAAAGACTAATTATTAGTTTAAATTATTAATAGATACAAGCCCATTCAGATTCTTTCTTATTAATTAAATCATAGCTGATTTATAAAATTATACTAATTTCAGGTATTAAGTATGGTGATTCAATGTTCTTACAGATTGTACTCTATTCAAAGTTATTACAACATTATAGCTGTAATTCCCTGTGCTATAAAATACATCCTGCTTGATTATTATTTTGTACATAGTAGTTTGTATCTCTTATTCCCACATCCTTAATTTGCCAAACTTGGCCTCTCCTTTTGGTAACTACTCATTTTTTTCCCTATATCTGTGAATCTGTTTCTAATTTTTTTTTCTTTTTTTGGCACCTGACTATAGCTTAAGCCCTTTGACTCCCACCCTACCTCTCACCAGAGTGCACCCTAGGAGAAGATGCAGTCCATTCACCCTTCAGCTTCAGCTATCCCATCAAAGCCACCAGACACACAGAAAAAACAGATACACACTACTACATATAAAATAGATAAATAAGAAGGACCTATTATATATGACAGGGAACTACATTCAATATCTCATAATAACCTATAATTGAAAAGAATCTGAATATATCTATATATGTATATATACCTATATATCTGAATCACTTTGCTGAACATGTGAAACTAACACAACATTTTAAATTAACTATACTTCAATTTAATAAATTGTTAAAAAAGAAATGCATAGGGATACTCCCACAAAAGGATACGTCTTCAAAACTGAAATATGTAACTGCATTAACCAATTTTATAGACAAACAGAAAAATTCAAACAAAGCAAGAGGAGAAATATATTCCAAGTGAAAGAATAAGATAACTCACCCATAAAATGTCACAAAATATTAATGAAACAGAGATAAATTTACCTGATAAAAAGTTCAAAGCAATGAGAATAAAAATGCTTACTGATCTCAGAAAAATAATACAGAAAAAGAGTGAGATATTCAAGAAAGTACTATAAAATATAAAAGAACCAACAAGATCTGAAAAATAGAATAAAATGAAACATACACTAAAAGGAATTAACAGAGATTAGTGATAAAGAAGAACACATAAGCAACCTGGAAGACACAATAGTGAAAATAACACAATCAGAACAGCAAAATAGTAAAAATTAAATGAGGATAGTTTTAAGAACCTCTGGAAAGACAAAAAGCGTACAATTATAGATGTCTTGGGAAGAGAAGAGAGAGAAAAATATAGAAGTTGCATTCATAAAATTATGGTTTAAAAGTTCCTGTATTTTTAGAGGGAAACATATATCCATGCAGAGGAAGTACAGAGCATGTCAAACAAGATAAACCTAAAGACAAACATACCAAGACACATCATGATTAAAAGGATAAAAGTTAAAGATAGAGAATTCTAAAGGCAGCAAGAGATATCAGTTGAATTTTCTGCAGAAATATTGCAGGCCAGAAGTAGCATGATATATTTTAAAAGCTTTAAAGGAAAGTCCTGCAACCCCTACTCTATCCAGGAATATTTTCAATCAAAACTGAAGGAGAAATAAAGAATTTCTCAGACAAGCAAAAACCAAAATTCTAAACCTATCCTAAAAGAAATGTTAAAATGTCTTTTTATGTGGGAAAAAAAGGCTATAGCAACAAATAAAATAAATCAAAGAAAAACTCCCATTGGGAAAGGAAAATGTAATGTAAAGACTGTGGATAAGCAAATTAAATAAGCTAGAACAAAAGCTAAAAGGCTATTGTAAAATCAACATCATCCTGGTAAACACTCTGCAGGTAGACAGGAAAATTGTAAAATATGGCATCAAAAACATAAAACATGGTGGGGGAATAAAAATGTAGATGTGTAAAATGTGTTTGAACTTAAATAACTGAAAGTTTAAAATAAGTAGATGTAGTTGTAGGTTGACATGAATAAACTCCATGGTAAACACGAATCAAAAACTAAAGAGAAAGGACTCAAAGAAAACAGTTAGATGACTCATTATACTACAAAGGGCAGGACTAAAAGAAAAAGAACAGACAATTATAAAAGTAAATAAAAACAAATAACAAAATGGCAAAAATATGTACCTAATAATTATCCTTTTTTGCCATGATATTATTTTATTATTTTAATAAATTGAAGTAATATTTAGTTGAATATTTTTGCATCTATGTTCATCAAAAATTGTTGCTTGTAATATTCTTTTCTTTCTTCTTTTTCTTTTTCCTTTTTTTTCTTTTTTCTTTTTTTTTTCTCCCTGTTTTCCTTTTTTTTTCCTGTAGTGTCTTTGTCTGGTTTTCATATCAGTGGTATCAGCCTCATAGTATGAGTCTGGAAATGTCCTCCTCTTCAATTTTTGGAATACTTTTTGAAGCATACGTATTAAGTTTTATGTGCATGTTTTATATGTTGTATCTTTAGATATTTGTTAAAATTTCCTTGTGAAGGTATATCCAGTTCTGGACAGGATTCAATGTTAATATTAGTAATAGATCTGATCATATTTTGTACTTCTTCCTTATTCAGTTTTGTAGAGTGTAAGTTTCTAGAAATATATACATTCATCTAGGTAGTCCAAATTGTTGATGTAAAGCTGTTCATATTATTTTGTTATAATTGTCAATATGTTTGCGATATCAATTGTAACTTCTGTTTCATTTCTACTTTTATTTATTTGGACAATTTCTGCCTCTTTTTCTTCTTAAGAGTGGCTAAAATTTTATCAATTTTGTTTGTCTTTTCAAAACATTAGCTCTTACTTCATTTATTTTATTTACTTATTTATTTTATCTCTATTTTATTTATTTCCATTCTTAGATTTATTTTTTCCCTCTGCTGACTTTAGCTCTGTTTGCTTTTCTTTTTCTAATTCCTTTAGATGCCAGCTTAGGTTGTTTATTTGTGATTTATCTTGTTTCTGGAGGTGATCTGTATAAATACATACTTCCCTCTTAGAACTTCTTTTGCTGTGTCCCATAGATTTGGGGAAGTTGTGTTTATATTTTCATTTTGCTCAAGATATTTTTCACTTTGATTGATTCTTTGACCCATTGAAATTTTTAGTGGCGTGTTGTATAGCCTCTACATGTTTGTGTCAATTTTTTCTCAGTATTTTGTAATTGATTTCTAGTTTCATTACAACGAAATCAAAAAAGATCCTTGAAGTAATTTTAATATTTATAAATTTATTGAGATTTGTTTTCTGGCTAGTCATGTGGCACACCCTGGATAAAGTTCTATGTACACTTAGAAAAAAATGTGTATTCTACTGTTTTGGAATAAAATGTTCTGGAGATATCTGTTAAATTTACCTCATATAATGGGTCACTTGTGGGCCAGTTAATTTAAGTTTTTGCCAGAATGGTGTATTCATTGACATAAATGTATTGTTAAAGTGCCCTACATGCTATTGTATTACTGTAAATTTCTGTTTTTATATCTGTAAATATTTATACATTTATGTGCTCCTATAATATATCCATATGTGTTGGCAAAAGTTATACTCTCTTCCTGGATTGACACTTTATTATTATGTAATGCCTTTCATTGTCTTTTATTATAGACTTTTAAGGTCTACTTTGTCTAGCATGAATATTGCTACTACAGCTTTCTTTTCATTTCCACTTGCATGGAATACCTTTTTCCATCAATTTGCTTTTAGTCTTTTTGTATTTTAGATCTGAAGTGAGTCTCCAGTAGGCATTGTCTTATTTTTTTAATCCAGTCAAGCACCCTTTGTCTTTTGATGAAAATTTTAGTCCAGTGACATTTAAAGTGATTATTGTAATCAAGATGACCAAGTAGGAGGACATAGAACTCATCTCCTCCCATGAACATATCAAAAAATACATCTATCTATGAAACAATTTTCACTGAAAGCTACCTGGAGACTAGTAGAAGGATAACTATATAAGCAAGACTGTAAGAATTATACATGTATAATATGGGAAGAAGAGAAAATTAGCAGTTAGGTCAAGATCAGTGCCCCTGGGAAGGAAATAAGAGAAAAATACAGTTTAAACAGATGGAGACCCTCCTTGGGGGTAACTCAAGTTACATAGTGGGTACCACAAACCTGTGGTCTGACAAAGGGAACACAAACCTACTAACTGATTGGAGGACCAGTGGGAATAAAGGGAGGGCAGTAGGAAGCTGGGACTCTGCTCATGAAAGTACAAAAACGCTTGCTTGCTCCTGAAGCAGAATAGAAAGGAAGATTAAAACCACACAGATGGCTTACTGTTTTGTCACGACCACCTCCATTCACCACCCCAAGTCTAAGTCAAGCTAATGCTCCAACATTATTTGATTACATTGTTGCCACACAATGGAGTGAGAGCTGTCATAACTGAGGATAAAACTCAGGTGTGATACCCTATGGTAACTTCATTTGAGCAGGGAAGAGGCAGCCATTCCTAATATTGCCCAGGCAGCATATGAGAGACAGACCAGATGTCCAATAGTGACAGACCACCACATAACATTTCCTGACCTTCACTAGAAATCTACTCTGACCCCAGTTGCTTCAGGTCTACTTTTTTCTGGGGCTGAACATGCAACTGCTGGAATGGAGAATTCACTTGAAGAGAATTGAACAGGTTCAGACCCAACACCTTGAAACTTGAGTATGCTCCTGATATTGTGCTGATGAATGTTGATCAGAGGGGATTTCCAAACTCACATCTTGCTCTGACCCTATCCCCTCTATCTCATGTCCCATCTCCTACCAAGGTGATAGCTGCTGGAATAATCTGAGGAAAGATATTGACTTTGGTTCATGTTGAATCTAGCTCTCTCATCAAAGCCATAGGGCACATGGAGACTGCGTAGAAATTCCGTCATATACAAACACCCATTAAGACTGCTCTACTTAAATGTTTCACCTGATTTTATATAGAGTGAAAAATAAGCCAATTGAGAAGACAGAGTGATTTATCTCAGTTGAAAAAGCAAGAGAAAAACCACTGAAAATGGAAATTTATCTAATGAAATACAAAGAAACAATTTACTAGCTAAAGCATTTGAAGAATTAATAATAAAATATTTAGTAGATATTATCAATAATAAGGTTTAGGAAAAAATGTAAAAATCAGAGTTACAATTTTAGCAAGGAACTAGAAAATATAAGAAAGATCCAATCAGAACTAAAGAATACACTAACATACTAGAAGGAATGAACCTCAGAATAGGTAATAAGAAAAACACATAAATGATGTGGAATATAAAATATTAAAAATTACCTAATCAAACAGCAGAGAGAAAAACAATTTTTAAAAGAAGTGAAAACAATTTAAGAGATATTTGGGATAATATTAAGTTTATCTACATTCTCATTATAGGAGCCCCAAAATGAGAAGAGAGAGAGAAAGTGATCAAAAATGTGTAGGAGAAAAATATGGCTGAAATTTCCCAAGCCTAAAGGGAACAGATATCCTTATACAGGAAGCAAAGAGGGTTCCAACCAAGATAAACACAAACAGACTAATATAAAGACAAATCATAATTGAAAAGGCAGAAGTTAAAGATAAAGAGAACATTTTAAAAGCATGAAGAAAAAAACAGAGTCATATAAAATGGAACCCCTATAACAGTATTAGTTTATTTTTCTGCTTACTTGGCACTCCAGAAGAGAGTGATATGATATATTTAAAGAGCTGAAAGGGAAAAACCTGCAACATATATTACTCTACACAGCAAGATTTTAATTTAGAATAGGAGAGGTAAAAAAAAAACATTTCAGGCATGCAAAACCTAAAAGAGTTTACAATTACTAAACTTAAAAGGGTCTTTTCTAAGTAAAAAAATAAATAAAGGTTATAAGAAAGAAAAAACCCCACTAGTATAAGGAATATATATAATGAGCACTGAGGATTGACTACTTTAATAAGCTACTAACAAGAATTTTTAATCAATTAAGAGTTAATCATAAAGAGTTAAAATATAACTTAAAAACACAAAGTGTGTGGGAAAGGAGTAAAAATGTAGAAATCTTAGAATGTGTTTGGACTTAAAAAAAATCTATTTAAAATAGATATGGTTATCAGTACACATATATGAATCCTGTGTTAACCACAAACCAGAAATATGCAGAAGATACACAAAAACAAAGGAGAAATAAACAGAAGAATAACACTAAAGAAGTTACAAAGGAAAAAAACTGCAAAGGAAAAAACACAGCAGAAAAAAATAATAAAAGGAGAAAAGAAAAGAGAACCACAAAAACAACCAGAATAAAGTAACAAAATAAAAATAAATACATACCTATCAACAATTACATTTAATATCAATAGACTAACTGAGTTGATCAAAAGTTATAGAGTAACTGATTGGACAAAAAAAGAATGATCTATATATTGTTTATAAGAGATGCACTTCAGAACTAAAGATACATATAGACTGAATGTTAAAGGACAGAAAAACTTATTTTATGCAAATGGAAATGACAAAAAAGTGGGGGTAGCAATACCTATATCAGACAAAATACACTTTATAACAGAGGCTATACAAAAAGAAAAGAAGAGTGTTATAATCATAAAGGGATCAATATATGAAGATGTTATTACACTCACTAAAATAAATACACCAATGCAAAAGGACCTAAATACATAAAACCCATATTAACAGACATCAATGGAGGAATTGGCAACAATATAATAATAGGAGGGAACTTTAACACTCTATTGTCATAAATGGACAAATCAGTCAAACAGAAAATCAGTAAGGCAATAGTTGTCTTACATGGCACATAGGACATGTTGGATTTAATGGATATCTACAGAACACTTCATCCAGAAACAAAGAATACACATTTTTCTCAAAAGCACAAGAAATATTCTTCTGGATAGACTACATGCTAGGCCACAAAACAAGCCTCAATTACTTTAAGAGATACAAATTTTATCAATAATTTTTACCAACTACAATGGTGTGAAACTTGAAATCAATTACAAGAAGGAAAATGGGAAAGGCACAAATAGGTGAAGCCCAAAAACATGCTACTTAAAAACTAAGTTAGTCAATAAAGAAATCAAAATGGAAATCATAAAACTTTCCAAAATCTATATTGCACAAAAGCAGTTACAAGACCAATACAGGACTATATCAAGGAACAAGAAAACTTTCAAATAAAACCTAACTTTCTATGTAAAGGAATTAGAAAAAAATAGGACTAAAAATGCCCAAAGTTAGTAGAAGGAAAGAAATAAAAGATCAGAGTAGAAATAAATAAAAAGCAAAAAACTATGGATAGAAAAGATGAATGAAATAAAGATCTGTTTTTTTTTTTTTTTAAGATCAACAATTATGATAAACCTTTACTGTGGCTCATCAACAAGTAATGAGAGTAGACCTAAATCAAGAAAATTAGAAACAAAAGAATAGAAATACAAACCAATGTCACAGAGATACAAACAAACAATCAAACAAACAAACAAACAAAAAAAGACAAGAAAATATTATACAAACAGTTAAATGCCAACCAACTGGACAACCTGGAAGAAACTGATAAATTTCTAGGAACAAACTGCCAAGATTGAATCAAGAAGAAATAGACAATCTGAACAGCTGGATCACTAGTAGTAAAAATAAATTTGTAATAAAAATTTAAAGCAATCAAATGTCTAGATTTGATGGCATCACAAGGGAATTCTACCAAACATATAAAGAAGAGCTAAAACCTGTATCTTTCACAAATTGTTTCAAAAAGCTAAAGAGATAGTAACACCCTTACGTTTATTCAGTGAGGCCACCTTTACCCTCATACCAAAACCAAAAAACATACTACAAGAAATTTACAGTCTAACATACTTGATGACTATACATGCAAAATTCTCAACAAAATTTAGGAGATCAAATTTAACAATATATAAAAAGGATCAAGATCATGATCAAGTGGGATTTATTTCAGGGATACAAAGATGGTGAGATATTCACCAATTAGTCAGTGTGATGAACCACATTATCAAAAAGAAATATAAAAATCACATAATCATTGCAATAGATGCAGAAAAAGCACTTTAAAAATCTCAGCATCCATTTACATCACAAAAGAAAAAAATACCATCAAATTTGGTTTAGGGGGAACATACCTAACATATTAAGGCCATTTATGACAAAACCACAGGTAACATCATATTCAATACAAACAAGCTATAAGCTTTTCCTCTAAAATCAGGAAAAAATTATATCCACTTTGATACTTCTATTTAACATTGCAGTGAAAGTCCTAGACACATGAATTAGACCCAAAAAAAGAGATGAAAGTCATCCAACTAAATAAAAACAAGTAAAACTTTAGAACTAATACATAAATTCAGTAAAGTTGCAGAATACAAAATTGATATAAAGAAATCTGTTGCTTTCCTATCTACTAATAATCTACCAAGAAAAGAGGAAAGTAAAATAATCCCATTCAAAAATTTCATCAGAAAAATACAAGACCTAGGAATAAACTTAATCAATGAAGTGAAAACCTACACACTGAAAGCTATAAAACACCTATGAAGGAAATTGAAAAAAATACAAAGAAATGGAAAGATATCCCACGTTCATGACATGAAAGAACTAATATTGTTAGCATTTTCATATAACCCAAAATACTCTATGGATATAATAATAATTAACAACAACAACAACAACAACAACAATAATAATAATAATAATAATAATAATAATAATAATAATAATAATAAAAAAGAAGAAGAACAACAAAAACAACAACAACAACAAATCCTTATCACATTACAAATTACAATTTCCAGAAAAATAGAATAATTATAAAATTTATCTGGAACCACAGAATACCTTTAATGTGTCAAAGCCATCTTGAGGAAAAAATGCATAGCTGGAAGTATTGAATGTCTTGACTATATGCTAAAAAACTACATTAATCAAGACATTATAGACATAGATCAGTAAAAGAGAATAGAGAGCACTGAATAAACCCACGCACTTATGGTCAATTAACCTACAACAAAGAAGGCAAGAATATACAATGGAGACAAGGTGTTCTATTCATGGCTGATGTTGGGAAGATGTTACAGCTACATCTAAAACAATGAGATTAGAACATTTCCTCCCACTACACAAAACATTGAATGAGCTCTTTGCCACATCTATTGTAAGAATGAAGACCATTCTCAGCAATCACTGTTGACATTCCAGAAAATGTTGACATCACTTTGAAGGGACACAGTTATTGTGAAGGGCCCCAGAGGCACCCTGAGGAGGGACTTCAATCACATCAATGTAGAATTCAGTCTCCTAGGAAAGAAAAAGAAAAGGCTCCGGATTTACAAGTGGCAGGAAAATAGAAAATAACTGGCTACTGTTACTACTATCTGTAGTCATGTACAGAACACGATCAAGGGGTTCAATTACATGATGAGGTCTGCACATGCGCATGTCCCCATCAATGTCGTTATTCAGGAGAATGGTTCACTTGTTGAAATCCAAAATTTCCTGGGTGAAAAATACATACACAAGGTTCGGATGAGGCCAGATGTTGCTTGTTCAGTATCTCAAGGTCAGAAAGATGAGTTAGTTCTTTAGGGAAACAACATTGAACTGGTATCAACTTCAGCCGCTTTGATTCAGCAAGCCACGACAGTTAAAAACAAGGATATCAGAAAATTTTGGGGTGGTATTTATGTTTCTGAAAAAGGAACAGTTCAGCAGGCTGATGAATAATATCTAAGTTGTCCAGATACAGAAAGAGCAAGATGCCAGATGACTCTTCAGATTCATTTGTGATATCTTAGGGATACAAAAAAAGCTATGTTGATTAGGGGGGAAAATTGAATGAGAGATCCACTTAATATCTGAAATCATGAAACTCCTAGGAGTGAACATAGACAGAAAAAAAGCATAAATCATAACTACATTTTGGGGGGATTAGTCTCCTAAGACAAAAGAAATAAATGCAAAAGTAAACAGAACAAATTAAACTTAAAAGCTTATGTACAGCAAAGAAAATCTTCACAAAATAAAAAGAGAAGCAACTGAATGGGGCAAAGTATTTGTGAATAATTTAATAAACAAGCAGTTTATTTTTTACATATAAACAACTCTGAAAACCTAATATTTTAAAACATAAAACTCTATTTTAAAATGTGAGAAGATCTGAATAGACTATTTTTAAGGAGGACATACAGATGGCTATTATGTTCATGTAATATTGGCCAACATTGCTATTCATTAGAGGAATCCAAATCAAAACCAGAATGAGATACAATGTCTCACGTATCAAAATGGCTGTTGTCAAATAGTTTAGAAGTAACAAATATTGCTGAAATTGTAGAGAAAAAAGAATACTTGTTGATGAGAATGTAAATTGATGCAACCAATTTGGAAAACAGCAATGGAAATTCATAAGAAAGCTAAAAATAGAAGTACCATATGATCCCGTCATCCCATATTTTGATACATATCTGAAAAAAAAAGAACCATATACACAAACCCCAATGTTCTTATCAATGTTATTTATGATAGCCAACATATGGAAGCAACACAAGTGCTCAACAGATGACTGGCTGAGCATTGTATTGCATGCATAATGAAATATTACTCTCATTGACAATTAAAGTGATTATTAATAGGTATTTATTTATTGTCATTTGTTATTTGTTTTCTGGTCATTCTGTAGTTTTATGTTCTTCTTATTTTAGTTTTTTCCCTTGTGGTTTGATGGGTTTTTTTGTTGTTGTTGTTGTTGTTGTGTTAATGTTAACCTTGTGTTCCTTTAACTCTAGTTTTTGTGCATCTATTGTTAAGTTTTTGATTTGTGGTTATTATGGATTTCCTACATGTAGACTGTAACTATATCTACTTATTTTAAATTAGTCTTTTATGTTCAAACACATTCTAAGAGATACACATTTTTAATCACCATATGTCTTGTTTTTTATGTCCTTTTTACATCTTCATGCCTATTCCCCATTTGTTTTCATTATAGTTCAATTTACATTTGTCTTTTAACCCTTGGCATAGCTTAATCCACTGCCTTTGCTGTATATTTGATTTTACAAGTGGGATTCTCACCTTCTTATATTTTCTTTTTATATATTTTTATTCTTTATTTTATTTTTTGCTTATCTGGGAAACTGTCTGTTTTAATTCTAAATTATAACCTTGCAGGATGGAGTATCCTAGTCACAGATATTTTTTACTTAGCACTTTAAAAATATCATGCCACTTACTTCTGACCTGCAAATTTTCTGCTGAGAAAACAACTGATAGCCTTATGTGTGTTCGTTTGTAAATGCCTCTTTGCTTTTCCTTTTGTTTCCTTTAGAATTCTCTCCTTAAATTTTCCATTTTTATTATGTCTTGATGTGGGTTATTATTATTTGTTACTTAGTATTAGCATTGTTTGGCACTCCCTTGTTTCCTTTACTTTTATATCTGTTTCCTTCTCCAGGTTTGGGAATTATACAGCCATAATTTTATGAAATTTATTTTTGATCTGTTTGCCTCTCTCTTCTCCTTCTGGGATGCCTATTGTATGATTCTTAGTATGTTTGATGTTGTCCCAGTGGTTTTTTAAAGCTATCCTGATTTTTAAATTTTTTCTTTCTTTCCTTCCTCCGTTCCTCCCTCCTGCCCCCTTTCTTTCTTCCTTTTTCTTTCTTTCTCCCTTCCCACCTTCCTTTCTTTTTCTTCCTTTCTTCCTTCTTTCCTTCATTCCTTCCTTCTTTCCTTCCTTATTTTTATTGCATGAATTCCACTATTCTATTCTACTTACTTACGCATTCTTCTATATCACCTGATCTGCTATTCATTTCTTCTAGCATTTTTTAAAATTTTTTACTTATTTTATTCTTAGGCCTGATTGACTCCCTTATATTTCCTAGTTCTTTGCTAAAGTACTCACTGTGTTCCTCTATTTTCCCCATATTCTATTAGTATTCTTATTTCTGTTGCTTTGAAATCTCTTTCAGGTAAATTATTTATCTCCATTTTATTAGGGTTTGGGGGAGGAGGGATGTTATTATCTCATTTGAAAAATATTCCTCTATTTTCTCATTGTGTTTAAATCTCTGTTTTCCTCTATGAAATTAGGAGAACAGTTATCTATCCTGGTATTGAAGGCATATTCTTGTCTGGGAGCACCCTAAGCATGTGTTCTCTGGCTTTTCTGGGAAAGCTGAAAATCTTATATAAGCACAGAGTGTGTCTTCTCCCAAGGTGCACTGGCAACTGCAGGAGGGATAGGGCTGGAGTCATAGGGTCTAGATTCCCACCCAAGTTCAAACAAGGGCTTCTCTTGTGTTCAGTGCTCATTGCCATCCTGTGAATGGTTTGAGCCAGGACACAATGTGCTGGAGCAGGAACCTTGACAGAATTGGGCTTCTTCCTCGTATGATGGCAGTTTCTGCCTTGGTTGGGATCTTGACCTTTGCCTGAGGGGTGGTTAAAGCACAGTTGTGATTTGGCTCTGGTCTTTGTCTCACTCACAGGTCAGATCAGGGTCTAAGGAATCAGAGCTGCAATACTGAGCTGACTCCAGGTCTCATTCTGGGTAGATTGAGGCATGGGGCCTCAGCTGGCTGTGTTCCTTTCCTGGTGATCATAAGGGAGACAGCAATGGCATTCATCATCCTGTCTAAAGGCAGAGTTGAGATTCAAGCTTGTTCTGTTCCTTTCTCTGTGTATGTGGTCTTGATAGCAGTGGTATTCTCAATCTTGAGCTAGTTCTATTGCTTCCCAAGTGTGTATGTGCATGCTGGCAATGGTGGTCTCTATCCTGTCTAGAGGAAGGACCAAGGCCCTAGCTCACTCCACTCCTTCCCTCATAGGTACATGTGCACTGATAGTGATAGTTTCTATATTGGTGAGGAGCAGTGCCAGAGCAGTAAGAGCTGGAGCAGGAGCCTGGTGTATTCTGGGATACATGCTGGGATCGTCTTTGCAGGCTTCTCAAGAAACTAGGCAATTTTCAATCTACTGTCTCTGCTTTGAGACTGGGAGCAAGTAAGTCTGTGAGTGTGCTCTTTAAGAGAAGAATCTCAGTTTCCTACAACATGTACAGTAAGCCCCACTGGATTTTAAACTACTTAAGTGCACTCATTTTCCTGGTTTTGAACCCCAGGGCTCAGGGACTAATACCAGGTTCTAATGCCTTACTTCCTAGGGAGAATGCTAGAGCCTATGATTTTCCTTCCTTCTGGATCACCTGCTATGGGTGTCAGTTCTTACCAGATTGTTTTTCCTTCCATTCTACCACACTTCATTTTGGTCTTCATTTATAATGGTTGTTTTAGAGGAGCCATTCTACTGGTCTGAAGGTTGTTCTCCATGAAAGTTGCCTTGTGTGTAGCTTGAGATGCTTGTGAGGTAGCTGGACTCAAAGTCTCCCTAACTTGCCATCTTGATTCTATTACCATCGTATAATTATGTATAGATTTCTTGTAATCTTTTATTTCCCCAAAAGTTCTGTAGTAATACCCCATGTTAATTTCTGATTTAATCTGTTTGTGTCTTCTCTTTATTTTTGTTAGTCAATTTAGCTAAAGATTTTTCAACATCCTGGTCTTTCAAAGAATCAACATTTGGTTTTCTTGACTCTATCTATTGTTTACTATCTATGCTTTTTATTCAGTTGTGATTTGTATTTATCTCATTCTGATCTTTATGAGATTCAACTCCATTGCTTTCATTAGTTTCAAGTTTAGTGTGCTATTCTTTTTCTAGTTCTTCAAAGTGTAAATGTGAGTAATTGGTTCAAAAATTCCCTTCCTTTTTAGCATAGGTATTTACAGGTATAAATTTCTTTCTGAGAACTACCTTTACTTATAAGTTTTGGAATTGGTAACCAAAATTTTAGAAACAGAGAACTTATTGAAATAAAGATGTGTTTATTTGGAAGTACAGTTTTGGAGACACAGATCTAAGAAGAATTTGAATTGTGTTCCGCATGACTACAGAACGGGGAAAGCTTATAAAGACAAAAGGAGGGGACAATAAGGGTTTTCTTCCCCTCAGGAGTTACGATTAGAGCTGGTAAGAAGTAAGGATTCTTACTAATAAAGGATTTGTTGGTATTCAAAACGAGTACATAATTGTAAAGTTGAAGGGACTTCAAAATTACAAGGTTACAGTTAACAACCACTAGCAAACATTGTTTTGAAAACACCTGGTGGATTTGATACAGTTAATAAAATTCAAGTTCCAAGTGATGCAAGAACATGTCAAAAACCATATCCTCAATGGCAACCTAGCTCCATTTTGAATGTCTAAAACACAAGTTCTGCATTTTAATTATTAAATGATTTTAGACACATCATTATGTTGTGTTTCTCTTTCTCTTCATCTGTGATTTTCTTTTCTTTTTAATCCATTGTTTCGAGTATATTATTTAATTTTTATCTACTTATAGATTTTCTATCTTATTTTGTTATCAATATCTAGCTTTTTTGTTTCGTATAGAAAAGATACTTTGGAGAAGTTCAAACTTTACATTGATTGAAACTTGTCTTTGGCCTAATACATGAGCTGTCCTAGAACATATTCAATGTGCAATTGAGTATAATGCATAGTCTGCTATTGTGGAATAGAGTGTTATATATGTTTGTTAACACCATATATAACAGTATTTCTCATATCTCCTATTTCCTTGTTGATATGTTGTCTAGATATTCATCCATTATTGAAAAAATTGATTTGAAGTCACCAGATATTATTATAAGTCGACTGCCTCCTTCAATTCTATTTGATTTGTTTATATAACATCCACATCTTTATTGATATTCTCTGTTTGGTAATACACAGTTCTGGTAATTTAATTTAGTTTCTGTTCATGTCTTTATTTATTAAACAATTTAGGATTTTAAAAAATTGACGTATAACTGATCTACAATATTATGTTATTTTCAAGGGTACAGAATAGAGATGTAATGT
This sequence comes from Camelus ferus, assembly GCF_009834535.1. Classification (NCBI taxonomy): domain Eukaryota; kingdom Metazoa; phylum Chordata; class Mammalia; order Artiodactyla; family Camelidae; genus Camelus; species Camelus ferus. Next base: position 100,369,765 of record NC_045732.1, on the reverse strand, counting down.
TTTTAAAGATTGTATTTCATTAAAGGTTATTAAAGATAATGGCTATAATTCCCTGTGCTATAAAATACAGTTGTGTTGCTTATCTCTTTTATACATAGTAGTTTGAATTTCTTACTCCCATGTTACTTTTTACCCACCTCCTTTTCTCCTTCCCCTTTGGCAACCACCAATCTATTCTTTATATCTGTGAGTCTGTTTCTGTTTTGCATATACACTCATATGTGTGTGTTTATTTTTAGAGTATACATCCAAATGCTACCAGACAGTATTTGTCTTTATTTTATTTCACTAAGCATAATATTCTCTATGTCCATCAATGTTTCTGTAAATGATAGAATTGTGTTCTTCTTTATGGTTGAGTAATAGCTAATTTTATGTATATGTATATTTCACATCTTAGTTATCCACTGATTTGTTAATGGGTATTTTGATGCTTCCATTTCTTGGCTATTGTTAATAATGCTGCTGGTGGTGATCAACTATTTGCACAAATTAGTGGTTTTATTTTTTCCAGACATATAACCAGAAATGGAATTGCTAAATAATATGATGTTTTTATTTTTAGATTTTTGAGGAACATTCATAGTATTTCTACAGTGGTTGTACCAGTTTACAGTTTCATCAAGAGTCTACAAGTATTTTCTTTTCTTCACATCCTCTCCAATATTTGTTATTCGAAGATTTTTTGTTAATAGCCATTGAGACAAGTGTGAGGTGATAGCTCAGTTTTGATTTGCATTTTTCTAACAACTAGTAGTGTTGAGCATTTTTTCACATGCCTGTTAGTCATTTGTATGTCCTCTATAGAAAAATGTCTATATTGCTCACCTGTTCATTTTTTACTGGATTATTTTTTGATATTGAGTTGTTTAAGTTGTTTATCTATTTTGGTAATTAACCCCTTGTCAGTCATATTATTTGCATATATTTTCTCTCATTCTGTAGGATTCTTTTCTTCTTGTTTTGTCAATGACTTACTTTACTCTGGAAGATATTTTAGGTTTAATTAGATATCATTTGTTTAGTTTTGCTTTTATTTCTTTTGCCTTAGGAGATAGTTTAACAAAAATTTGCTATGGGTTATGTCAGAGTGTTCTGCAAGTTTTCTCCTAGGAGCTTTTTAGTTTTAGGTCTTACATGAAGGTCTTTAACTAGTTTGCATTTGTCTTGTCACATACTGAGAGAACATTCTGATCTCACTGTTTCACATGTGGCTATTTGGTTTTCCCAGCATGAATTTTTTTAATTTTGAAGTATAGTCAGTACAATATGTCATAGTCAGTACAATATGTCAGTTTCCAGTGTACTGCACAATGTCCCAGTCATGTGTATATACATATTCATTTTCATATTCTTTTTCATTAAAGATTGTTACAAGATATTGAATATAGTTCCCTGTGTTATACAGAAGAAAACTTTTATTCTATTTTTTTATACAGTAGGTAAAAGTTGCAAATCTCAACCCCCCAAATTTATCCCTTCCCGTTCCTTTTCCCCTGGTAACCATAAAACTGTTTACTATGTTTGTGAGTCTGCTTCTGTTTTGTAGATGAGTAGTTCATTAGTGTCCTCTTTTTTTCTTTTTTTAGATTTCATATATGATTGATATCATATGGTATTTTTCTTTCTCTTTCTGCCTTACTTGTCTTAGAATGATGATCTCTAGGTCCATCCATGTTGCTGCAAATGGCATTGTTTTATTCTTTTTTTTATGACTGAGTAGTATTCTGTTGTATAAACATACTACAACTTCTTTGTCCAGCCATCTGTCAGTGGACATATAGGTTGTTTCCATGTCTTGGCTATTGCATATAGTGTTATGAATATTGGGGTACATGTATCTTTTAAATTAGAGTTCTCTCCTGGTATATACCCAGAAGTGGGATTGCTGGGTCACACAGTACATCTATTTTTAGTTTTTTAAGGAATCTCTATACTGTTTTCCATAATGGCTTCACTAAACTACATTCCCACCAGCAGTATAGAAGAGTTCCTTTTTATCCACATTCTTTCTAGCATTTATTGTTCATGGACTTTTGAATGATGGCCATTCTGACTTGTGTAAGGTGATACCTCATTGTCATTTTGATATTCACTTCTCTGATAATTAATTATACTGAGCATTTTTTCATGTTCCTATTGATCATTTGTATGTCTTCATTGAAGAATTGCGTGGTTAGGTCTTCTGCCTATTTTTGGATTGGCTTGCTTTGTTGTTGTTGTGGTTGTTGTTGTTGTTGTTGTTGTTGTTGTTGATATGTTCTGGAAATTAAGCCTTTGTCAGTTGCATAATTTGCCAGTGTTTTCTCCCATTCCATAGGTTGTCCTTTTGTTTTGCTGATGGTTTCCTTTGCTGTTCAAAAGCTTATAAATTTAATTAAGTATTATTTGTTTATTTTTGCTTTCATTATTGCCTGGGTAGACTGCTTTAGGAGAACATTCATATCAGAGAATGTTTTGCCTACATTTTCTTCCAGGAGTTTTATTGTGTCTTGTCTTATATTTAAGTCATAAGCCATTCTGACTTATTTTTGTATATGATGTGAAGGAGTGTTCTAATTTCATTGATTTACATGCAGCTGTCCAGTTTTCCCAACTCCACTTGCTAAAGAGACTGTTTTTTCTCCATTGTGTATTAATGTGTCCTTTGTTTAAGATTTTTGACTGTAGGTTTATGCATTTATTTCTGGGCTGTATTATGTTCCACTGATCCATATGTCTGTTTTATTCCAATATCATGCTGTTTTGATTACTGTAGTTCTGTAGTATTGTCTGAAGTCTGGAAGGGTTTTTCCTCTAGCTTTGTTCTTTTTCTTCAGTAATGCTTTGGCAATTATGATTATTGAAAAGACTATTTTTGATCCATTGTATTCTTAATTCCTATGTCACAGGTTAATTAACCATAGGTGTGTGAGTTTATTTCTGTGCTTTCTATTATGTTTTATTGATGAATATGTCTGTTTTTTGTGCTAGCAGTATCCATTACTTCTCCTCTTTTAATCTCATTTGTTGGTTAGGTTCTCTCTCTTCATCTTGGTCAGCCTGGCTAATGATTTATCATTTTTTTTACCTTGAAAATATCCAGCTTTTAATTGTATTGATCATTTGTTTTGTGTTTTTTATCTCAATTTTATTTGTTTTCTCTCTGATCTTTGTCATTTTTTTTCTTCTGCTGTTTGGTTTTGTTTGTTCTGTTTCTAAATCTGTTAGATGGCAGGTTAGGTTATTTTTGGGAAATTTTTTTCCAGTAGATCCATATTGCTATAAACTTCTTTTTAAAAATACTTTGCTATATCCCATAGCTTTTGGATAGATCTGTTTCTATTTTCACTTGCCTTGATGTGTTTTCTGTTTCTTTCTTTGATTTCTTCATTAACCAACTTTTATTTAGTAGCATGTTTTTTCTCCATGTGTTTGTTCTTTTCCCATTTTCCTTTCTGTAGCTGATTTCCAGTTTCACAGTGTTATGGTCAGAAAAAAATGATTGCTATAATTTCTATTAGCTTAATTTGTTAAGGCTTGTTTTTTAGCCTATCATGTGATATATCTTGCAGAACATTTCCTGTGTATTTGAAAGAATGTGTATTCTGATATTTTGGGGTGTAGTGTGCTGTAGATATCTAGTAAATCCAATTGTTCTGTTGTGCTATTTAAGACTACTGCTGCTTTATTGATTTACTCTCTGGATGACCTGGCCTTTAATGTGAGTTGGGTGTTAAAATCCCCCACTATTTTTGTATTATTGTCAATTTCTCTCTTTATTTATGTAGTTACTTTTACATTTATGTGCTCCTGTATTGAGTGTTCAACTGTTAATGTGTGTAACATTTTCTTCTTATATTGATCATTCTACCCTCATATAGTGTTCTTTTTCTCTATTTTTATAGCCTTTGTTTTTAAAGTCTATTTTATTTGATATATGTATTATTACCCCTGTTTTTCCTGTCATTTCCTTTTGCATGAAATGTCTTTTCCATCACTTATTTTCAGTCTGTGTCTTTAACTATGAAGTGAACTTTTTACAGGCAGCATATTGAAGGATATTTTTTAATCCAGTTATCCCCCCTCCTTTGTCTTTTGATTAAGGTATTTAGTCCATTGACTTATTTTAATTTTTTAATTTTTATTCAATTTTTGAAGTTATACTCCATTTATACAGTTATTACAAAAATTTGTTCTATTATACAATACATCTTTGTAGCATATCTTACACGTCATAGTTTGTACCTTCCATTCCCTCACTCGTACATGGTCCTCCCCCCATTCCTACTAGTAGCATTAGTTTGTTCTCTATATCTTATGAGTCTGCTTTTTTGTTTTATTCACTAGTTTGTAGTATTCTTTAGATTCAACATATACAGTGTTTGTCTTTCTCTGTCTGACTTATTTTACTTAACATAATGCCCTCCTGTTGCTGCAAATGCAAAATTTTGTTCCTTTTTATGGATGAGTAGCATTCCATTGTGTGTATATACCATTTCTTCTTTATTCCTTCATTTGTTGATGGACAGTTTGGTTGCTTCCATGCCTTGTCAATGGTAAGCATTACAACTATAAACATTGGGGCATATGTATCTTTGCATACTATTGTTTTTGTTTCTATGATAGGGGTGTAACCAATCAGTGGAATTTCTGGGTCATATGTTATTCCATTTTTAGTTTTTTGACAAACTTCCATATTGTTTTTCTCAGTGATTATAGCAATTTGCATTCCTACCAACAGTGTATGAGAAGTCCCTTTTCTACACATCATCACTAACATTTGTTATCTGTGTTCTCTTTGGTGATAGTCATTCTGACAGGTGTGAGGTTATGCCTCATTGAGGTTTTGATTTGCATTCCGCTGACAATTAGCAATGTTAGCTATCTTTTCATATGTCTGTTGGCCATCTCCACTCCTTCTTTGGAAAAATATCTACTTAGTTATTCTGCCCATTTTTAAATCAGATTTTTTTATGTTGAGTTATATGAGCTGTTTATATATTTAGGATATTAATCCCTTATCAGTCATATAATTTGTCTATATTTTCTGCCATTTAGTAGATTATCTTTTTGCTCATGAATACTTTCCTTTGCTGTGACAAATCTTTTAAATTTAATTTGGCAGCATTTGTTTATTTTTGCTCTTATTTCCTTTCCTTTAGGAGATGAATTAAAAAGTCCAAATTAATTATTGATAGATATGTACTTGTATTACTATTTTATGATTGTTTTTGTAGTTCCTCTATATTTATTTCTCCTCCTTTTTGTATCTGCCCATTTGTTTTGATAATTTTCTTTAGTAAATTGTTTGCATTTATTTCTTTTGTATGTGTTTGTATCTGTAAATTTTTGATTTATGGTAACCATGGGGCTCACATATATTGATCCATAATTATATCTGCTTGTGTAACCTAGTAGTCATTTAAATTCAGACACGTACTAAAATGTCTACATTTTTATTCCCATCTCCCATATTATGTATTTTTGTGTCATATATTACATCTTCATGTCTATCCCTGAATTGTAATTATAAGTATAGTTGCTTTTACCATTTTTTGTCTTTTAATCTTTAATTTAATTTAATTTAATTTAATCTTTAATTTAATTAATTAATATTTAATTAACTTAATTTAATCTTTAATTTAAATGACCTTTAATCCTTATTATACATTTCACATTCCTATTGACATTTTTCCCTTTCACCTACACTTTCTTCCCTATTTAGAGAAGACCCTATAACATTTCTTTAAAGATAGGTTTAGTATTGATAAATTCTTCTAGTTTTTCTTTTCTGAGAAATTAACTATTTCTCCTTCCATTGTATATAATAATCTTTCTGGGTAGGGTATTCTCTGTTGCAGATTTTCCCTTTTCATCAGTTTAAATATACCTTGCCACTTCCTCTGATGTGCAATGTTTCTGCTGAGAAATCGGCTGATAGCCTTATGGCTGTCCCTTGTTTATGACTATTTGTTTCTTTGATTGTTTTCTTGCTGCATATAATTCTCTCGTTTTCATTAACTGTTGCCGTTATAACGATGATATGTCTTGGTATGGATCTGCTTGAGTTTATGTTGTTTGGACTCTTCTGTATTTCTTGTACTTGGATATCTATTTCCTCTTTAAGTTTGGGAAGTTTTCAGCCATAATTTCTTCATATACATTGTCAATAACATTCTCTTTATCTTCACCTTCTATAGCCATTTAAGGAATATAGTGAATTGCCTAATGTTATCCAATAAATTTCTTAAATTGCTTTCATTTTTTAAAATTTGCTTTTCTTGTACTCATCTCTCCTTGTAACTACAACAAAACCACAACCAACTGCTGAAGAGCCATTGAGGAAAAAAGACTGGAGCCTAGCAAAAACTCTGCTTCATCTGGAAACATTGAGAGGGAACCATAGCAGGAGGGTAGGAGGGGTGTGCTCATGATATAGTCAGGCCCCTTAAACCCTGGTTGGGTAACCCACAAGCTGAAGAACAATTAAGTCACACAGGCCTTCCCACAGAAGTGAGAGTTCTGAGCCCCACATCAGGTTCCCCAGCCCAGGATTCTGGCAGTGGGAGGAGAAGACCTCAGGACATTTGGTTTTGAAGGCTGGTGAGGCTTAACACCAGGAGCCCCACAGGGCTAGGGGAGACAGAGACTTAATTCTCTTGAGAAGCATGCAGGGGATTTCATGTACACTGGGTCTAGAAGCAGAGACAGTGACTGCATAGGAAACTCAGCCAGACCTGCCTGCTGGTTTTTGAAGTTCTCCTGGGAAGACAGGGGACTGCTGTGGCTCACTCAGGGACATAAAATCTGGTAGCAGACATTCTAAGAGTGTTCATCTGCATGAGCTTTCCTGGAGGCTGACATCTTGATTGGATCATTAGCACCAAGACCCAGCCCCAGCCTGTTGGGAAACCTCAGGCCAAACAAATACATAGGGTGGGAACACAGTCCCACCCATCAGCAGACTTCTTGAGCCACAAAGGCCTCTAGACACAGCCCTACCCACCAGAAGTCCAAGACTAAGCTCCACCCAGCAGTGGGCAGGCACCAGCTCCTCCTGCCAGGAAACCTGAATAAGCCTCTAGTCCAGCCTCATCCACCAGGTGCAGATACCAGAAATAAGAAAACAACAATCCCAAAACCTGTGGAAGGAATCCAGAAACACATAGAAAGATAGACAATATGAAGCAACAAAGGAATATCTCCCACAAGATAAAATCCTAGAAGAAAAAATAAGTGATGAGGAGATAGAAAGAGTTTAAAGTAATGATGGCCAAGATGTTTAGAGAACTCAAGAGGAGTAAAGATGAACAGAATGAAGTTTTTAGGAAAGAGTTGGAAAATATAAAGAATACCCAGAGTTGAAGAATACAATTACTGAAATTAATAACACACTAGAAGGAAGTAAGAATAGACTAAATGAGGTAGAAGAATGGATCAATGAGCTATAAGACAGATTAGCGGAAATCACTACTGCCAAACAGTAAAAAGAAAAAAGAATGAAAAGAAATGAGGATAGTTTAAGAGAACTCTGGGACAATATGAAGCACATTAATATTCACATTACAGGGGTCCCAGAAAGAGAAGAGAAAGAGAAGGGACCTGAGAAAATTTTTGAAGAGATTCTAACAAAAAAATCCCCTAATTTGAGAAAAGAAGCACTCAATCCAGTCCAGGAAGCCCACAGAGTCCCACACACGATCAACCCAAAGAGGAATACACCAAGGCACATACTAATCAAATTTATAAAAATTAATGACAAGGAGATAATATTAAAATCAGCAAGACAAAAGCAACAAATAACATACAACGGAACTCCCATAAGGTTATCAGATGATATTTTTAGCAGGAACCCTTCAGGCCAGAAGGGAGTGGCATGGTATATTTAAAGTGCTGAAAGGGAACAACCTGCAGCCACGAACACTCTATCCAGCAAGGCTCTCATTCACACTTGATGGAAAAATCAAAAGCTGCACAGATACACAAAAGATAAAAGAACTCAGCACCTCCAAACAAGCTTTATACCAAATGTTAAAGGAACTTCATTAGTCATCAAAGAATAAGAAAGAGAACAAAAAGAAGAAACAGGGGTTGGGAAAAGGCTACAAAAACAAACTCAAAACAATTAACAAAATGTCAGGAAGAACACACCTATCACTAATTACCTTAAATGTAAGTGGATTAAACTCTCCAACCACAATACATAGCCTGGCTAAATGGATACAAAAGCAAGACCCATATATATGCTGTTTACAAGAGACCTGCTTCAGAGCTAGAGACAAATGCAGGTTGTAAGTAAGGGGATGGAAAAAGATATTCCATGCAAATGGAAACCAAAAGAAATCTAGAGTAGCTATACTTATATCAGACAAAATAGATTTTAAAATAAAGAGACAAAGAAAGGCACTACATAATGCTTAAGTGATCAATCCAAGAAGAGGATATAACAATTGTGAATATATGCAACCAATATAGGAGCACCTCTATATATAAGGCAATTGTTAACAGACATAAAAGGAGAAACTGACAATAACAAATAATAGTGGAGTAACTTAACACTCAAGTTACATTAATGGACAGATCATCCAGACAGAAAATCAATAAGGAAATACAGGCTCTAAATAATACATTATATCATATGGCCCTAATTGATATCTATAGAGCATTACATCCAAAAACAACAGAATAAACATTCTTCTCAGATGCACACAGAACATTCTCTAGAATTGACCACATGTTGGCCCACAAAGCTAGCCTTAGCAAATTTAAGAAAATTAAAGCTGTACCAAGCATCCTATCAGACCACAACACTGTAAGGTTAGAAATCAACTACAAGGGAAAAAATGCCAGAACTGCTAACATGTGGAGGCTAAACAATATGCTACTACACAACCAGTGGATCATTAAAGAAATCAAAAAGGAAATCAAAAAATAGTTTGAGACAAATGAAAATGAAAACACAACAATCCAAAAACCTCTGGGGTGCAGCAAAAGCAGTTCTCAGAGGGAAGTTTATAGTGATATAAGTCTACCTCAGGAAACAAGAAAAATCTCAAGTAAACAACCTAACCTTACACCTAAAACAGTTGAATAAAGAACAGACAAACCCCAAAGTTAGTAGAAGTAAAGAAATTATAAAGATTAGAACAGAAATAAATGAAATAGAGACTGAAAAATTAGAGAAGATCAATGAAAAGCTAAAAGCTAGTTCATTGAAAAGATAAATTGATAAATTTGATCAAATTTATCAAAATTGATAAATCTTTAGTCAAACTCATTTAAAAAAAGAGGGGGGAAGAGAGCCCAAATTGACAATATCAGAAATGAAAAAGGAAAAGTTACAAGTGACACCACAGAAATTCAAAGGATCATAAGAGAATACTATAAGCAACTATTCACCAACAAAAATGACAACACAGAAGAAATGGACATTTTGTTAGAAGGGTACAATCTGCCAAGACCACACTAGGAAGAAATAAACAATACGAATAGACCATTTACCAGTACTGAAATTGAATCAGTAATTAAAAACCTCCCAACAAACAAAAGTCCAGGACAAGGTGGCTTCACAGGTGATTTCTACCAGACATTTAGCGAAGAATTAACACATATACTCCTGAAACAATTCAAAAAAATTGCACAGGAAGGAACACCTCCAAACTTATTTTATGAGGTCACCATCACCCTGATACCAAAACCAAACAAGAATATCACACACACACACACAAAGAAAATAACAGGCCAATATCACTTATGAATATAGATGCAAAAATCCTCAACTAAATACTAGCAAATCAACTCCAACAATGCATTAAAAGGATCATACACCACGAGGAAGTGGTATTTATATTAGAGATGCAAGGATTTTTCAGTATATGCAAATCAATCAACATGATATACCACATTAACAAACTGAAGAATAAAAATCATATGATAATCTCAATAGATGCAGAAAAGGCTTTTGATAAAATGTAACACCCATTTATGATCAAAACACTCCAGAATGTGGGCAAAGAGAGAGCATACCTCAACATAATAAAGGCCATATGACAAACCCATAGCTAACATCATACTTAATGGGGAAAAGCTGAAAGCACTCCCCCTAAGATCAGGAACAAGAGAAGGATGCCCACTCCCACCACTTTTATTCAGCATAGTTTTGGAAGTCTTAGCCATGGCAATCAGAGAAGAAAAAGAAATAAAAGGAATCCAAATTGGAAATGAAGAAGTAAAACTGCCACTGTTTGCAGATGACATGATACTATACATGGAAAACCCTAAACAAATTACCAGAAAACTACTAGAACTCATCAATGAATATGGTAAAGTTGCAGGATAAAAAATTAATATACAGAAATCTGTTGCATTTATATACACTAACAATGAAATAGCAGAAAGGAAAATTAAGGAAATGATAACATTTACCATCATGACAAAAAGAATAAAATATCTAGGAATAAACCCACCTAGGAGGAAAAAGACATGTATGCCAAAAACTCTGACACTGATGTAGGAAATTGAAGACAACAATAACAAATGGAAAGATATACCATGTTAATGGATTAGAAGAATCAATATTGTTAAAATGGCCATACTACCCAAAGCATTATACAGATTCATTGTAGTCCCTGTCAGATTACCAATGACATCCTTCACAGAGCTGGAACAAAAACTGTTAAAATTTGTACAGAAACACAAAAGACCCTGAATAGCCAAAACAATCTTGAAAAAGAAGAATGGAGCTGGGAGAATCATGCTCCCTGACTTCAGACTCTATTACAAAGTTGCAGTAATAAGGACAGTATGATACTGACACAAAAACAGACACATAGATCAATGGAACATGGTAGTAAGTCCAGAAATAAACCCATACACATATGGTCAATTAATCTATGACAAAGGAGGTGAGAAAATACAATGGAAGAAAATCAGTCTCTACAAATAAGTGATACTGGGAAAATTGGACAGCTACTCATAAAAAATTGAAATTAGGACATTCTCTAACACTGTGTACAAAAATAAACTTAAAATGTATTAAAGACCTAAAGTAAGACCAGATACTAGAAAACTCTTAGAGGAAAACAGGCAGAACACTTGTGGACATACATTACAACAATATATTTTTTGAACCAGATCCTGGAATAATGGAAATAAAAGCAATAATAAATGAGTGGGATCTAATTAGACTTAAAAGCTTTTGCACAGATAAGGATACCACCAACAAAATGAAAAGACAACCTACAGAATGGGAGGAAATGTTTATAAATGATGCAACTGACAAAGGACTCAGTTCCAAAATATACAAACATTTATAGCAAAGAAATAAGCAACCCAATCCAAAAATGGGCAGAAGACCTAAATAATCAATTCTCCAATGAAGACATACAAATGCCCAACAGGCACATTAAAAAATGCTCAAGATCACTAATTATCAGAGAAATGCAGATCAAAACTATAAAGAGGTAACACCTCACACCAATCAGAATGGCCATCATTCAAAAGTCCACAAATGATAAATGCTGGAAAGGGTGTGGAGAAAAGGGAACCCTCCTACTCTGTTGGTGGGAATGCAGTTTGGTGCGGCCACTGTGGAAAACAATATGGAGATTCCTCAAAAAACTAAAAATAGACTTACCATATAATCCAGCAATCCCACTCCTGGGCATATATCCAGGGGAGACATTAATTCAAAAAGACACCTGCACCTCAATATTCATAACAGCACTATTTACAATATCCAAGACATGGAAACAACCCATATGTCCATCAACAGATGACTGGTTAAAGATGTGGTACATATATACAATGGAATACTACTAAGCCATGAAAAAGAATAAAATAATGCTACTTGCAGCAATATGGATAGACTCATGGTTCTAAGTGAAGTGGGCCAGAAAGAGAAAGAAAAATGCCATCTCATATAATTATATGAGAAATCTAATTAATTAATTAAAAATACACAAATGAACTACTTATTACTTGTAACAGATTATTGATCTCTTGAATATTTATAAGCACATTTGATTGTCCTTTATTGTTGGATTACCACATTCTTTTGATTCTTATTTGTAATATTCCTTTGATAACTATGTAAGTTAAAAAAGCTAAAGGTTTAATCCATTCTTAGAAATAATGATCAGTACATATATATAAACAAAAAAAGTATAGTGTACTGTATATACGTAGTTACATGCAACATAATATTTATGTGTAGTCAAGCTGTAATAATTCTACCTAATAAAACTGAAAAAGGAAAAAATATAGTAAAAAATAAAACAAATGCCAGACCTCAATATAAATAACTAACTAAATAAATACAGGTCCCTGTGCTTAAAAAAATTGTTTTTCTTCCTGCTGTTCTGACTGGGTTATTTTCATTATTCTTTCTTCTAGATTACATGCATTCTTCTGCATCACTTATTCTGCTATTCATGCCTTCTATCAAGTTTAATTAAAATTTCAGATATTGAATTATTATTTTTGATTTGATCTTTTTAATATTTTTAGTGTTCAAATATTTAAGGTTTAGATTAGTTTCCCCCTAGTTTAGTTAACATTTTATTGGCAATGTTTTGAATTCTTTATCTAGTAAATTATTTATAATTTTAATTTTCGACTTATTTATTCAACTTATTTCCCATGTATCACCTTTCCCAACTTCTTTCTAAGATCTTTGATATCCCTATTTCTTGACCCAAACATTGATGTAGGCCCCCGACTGCTATAATCAATACCCATATTTTAAAATTCTTTTGGCAAAAACTGCTCCAAAACTGCTTGTCTCAAATAACACAAAATAAAACGTGTGAAAGAAAGGGAATCCCTCAAGCTGGAATTCAAGAGAACGCAACAACTAGATCCATAATCACAACTGCTTGATAGTTTCAACTGAAATAAAATCACGCAGTGTGAGAGTTGCAGATTAAGTTTTATTTGGGAGCAAAATGAGGACTATAGCCCAGGTGACAGCATACCAGAAAGTTCTGAGAAACTGTTCTGAAGAGGCAGGGGAAAAACTCAGTATAATATATGATTTCAGTGAAGGGGGGACATGCAGTCAAGGACACATCTAGGCAGAGGTTTGCTGCCAGTCACTAGGAGCATTGTCACCATTAATGATTTTAGTGCTTTTCTAGATATGGGGAGAAGCAAGAATTGGGGTCATAATCTTCTCCTGAAAATTTCTAACTATCTGAAGGCCATTTTTCCCAAAGCACAGAGGACCTCATTCCTGATATCCATCCTGAACTCCTTTCAGGATGTGTTGGAGGTCAGCAACTACAATGGCTCATGATTTAACTTAAGCAGAGTTAGGTGGCAAGTGCCAATTTTTAGTTAGCAATAGCAAGTTCCATTTTATTCCCTTGGGTACTAACAACCTGTACCAAGTGTATAGTCCATCATATACAAGCCTTCTGAAGACTGGGTTTTAGGTACTTCTAATGGCCACATAACTTTATTCACAAATAAGCAGCTTTTATCCTTACCAAGATTTCTTGGTTCTTTCAAATTTTTTTTATTAGTTTTCAGATTTCTATAAAAGTTAATTCAATATTTTTACCCTCAGTATCTTAGTTGCTTTTATGAAGAAACAGAGTCCAAGAGGTATCTACTTCAATTTTTTTGTGGGTTCATCATAGCATTCTGTCATTTTAACATAATGTGAAGGCTTAAGTCTCCTATTCAGTGACTAATTCCATTTATATTATGTGTTATAATTGACATAAGTTGATTTATTTCTCTCATCTTCATATTATTTTCTACATGGCCCCAGTATTTTAATTACTTTTTAAAATATCCTTTTAACAAAAAGAAAAAGAAAAGAACAAGGAGAAAATAACAAAACAACTGAAAAATTAAGTTCAAAATGACAATAAACACATATTTATCAATATCTACCATAAATGTCAGTAGACTAAGTGCTCCAATCAAAAGACATAGAGTGACAGACTGGATAATAAAACAAGAACCTGCATTATGCTTCATATAAGAGACAAATTTTAGGGACAAAGACACACATAGATTTAAAGTGAGAGGATGGAAAAAAGCTATTTCATACAAATGAAAATGACAAGAGAGCAGAAATAGCAATACTGATTTCAAACAAACTGACTTTAAAACAAATGCCATAAAGAAAGCTAAAGAAAGACACTATATAATGATTAAAGGACCAATAAAAAATGATGATATTACACTTATTAATATTCATTCACCCAATAAAGGATCACCTAAATACATAAAGCAAGTACTAACAGATATAATGGGAGAGAAAGATGGGAACACAATCATACTAGGAGACTTTAACACCCCATTAATATCACTGGACAGATCTTTCAGACAGAAAATCAATAAGGCAAGAGAGAAACTAAATGACACAATAGAACAGTTGGAATTGTTTGATACTTTTAGGACATTCGATCCACAAAAATATATACATTCTTTTCAAGTGCTCATGGAACCTTATCTAGGAAAGATCATGTACTCAGCACAAAAGAAGCCTTAACAAATATAAAGGATAGAAATTATTTCGAGCATCTTTTCTGACCACAATGCTATGAAACTAGAAATCAACCACAGAAAAGCAAAGGAGGGAAAAATGACAGCATGGAGATTAAAACAACATGTTATTAAAAAACCATTGGGTCAATGCTGAAATCAAAGAAGAAATTTAAAAATACATTGAGACAAGTAACAATGTAAACACAACCACACAAAATCTATGAGATGCAGCAAAAACAGTCCTAAGAGGTAAGTTCATAGAGATTCAGGCATTCCCCCCAAAACAATCTTAAGTAAACAACCTAACCTACCACCTAAAAGAATTAGGAAAAGAAGAGCAAATAAAACCAAAAGTCAGTAGAAGGAAGGAAATAATAAAGATCAGGGAGGAAATAAATAAAATAGAGATTAAAAACAATAGAAAAGTCAATCAAACAAACAGCTAATTTTTTGAAAGAGTAAACAAAATTGACAAACTTCTAGCCAGGTTCACCAAGAAGAAATCAAAGAAAACACAAATAAATAAAATAAAAGGAAAATATAATAACCAACACCACAGAAATACAAAATATCATAAAAGAATACTAGGGTGAACTATATGGTAACAAATTGGATAATCTAGAAGAAATGGACAAGTTTGTGGAAACATACAGCCCACCAAGACTAAATCAAGAAGAAATAGACCACTTGAACACACCAATCACTAGAAATGAAATGAATTAGTAATTTAAAAAAACCTCCCTGCAAACAAAACTCCAGGATCAAATGGCTTCACTGGGGAATTTCACCAACAAAGAAAGAAGAACTCATACCAGTCCTTCTCAAACTCTTCCAAAAGATTGAAAAGGAGGGAGTACTCCCAAACTCATTCTGAAGATACCATCACCATGATAACAAAACTCAACAAAGACACTACCAAAAAAGAAAGGTATAGGACAATATCACTCATGAACATAGATGCAAAAATCCTCAACAGAATATTTTCTAATGTCTATACAATATATATAATATAATGATCAAGTTGGATTCATCCAAGGAACACAAGGATAGTTCAACATGTGCAAATCAATCAATGTAGTATGCCACATCCACAAAAGAAAGGACAAAACCCATACGATCATCTCAATAGATGCAGAAAAAGCATATAATAAAAATCAATACCAACTTATGATAAAAATTCTTACCAAAGTAGGTAGAAAGGAAACATATCTCAACATAATAAAAGCTATATATGACAAACCTACAGCCAGCATAGTACTCAATGGTGAAAAACTCAAAAGCTTCCCACTAAAATCTGGAACAAGGAATGGATGCCCACTATCCTCACTTCTATTCAACATAGTCTTGGAAGTCCTAGTCACAGCAATCAGGAAAGAAAAAGAAATAAAAGGGATCCAAATTGGAAGAGATGAAGTAAAATTGTCCTATATGCAGATGACATGATACTATATATAGAAAACCCTAAAAGCTACACACACACACACACACACACACACACACACACACACAAACTACCAGAGCTAATAAAAGATAGCTCTGGTATCTCACAATGTAGCAGGATACCAGGTTAATGTACAAAAATCAGTTGCACTTCTTTACACTAACAATGAATCAACAGGAAAAGAAACTAAAGAAACAATCCCTTTTAAAATTGCATTCAAAACTATAATATACTTAGGAATAAGTCTGATCAAAAGGTGAAAGACTTATACATAGAGAACTACAAAACATTGATTAAGGCAATTAAAGAAGACTTAAAGAAATGGAAGGATATCCCATGCTCTTCAATTGGAAGAAATCAATATTGTTGTAATGGCCATACTGCCCAAGACATCTATAGACTTAATGCAATTCCTATCAAATTGCAAATCCCTATTAACAATACAATCCAAAAATGGGCAGAATACCTAAAAAGGAATTCTTCAATGAACACATACTAATGTTATGAAAAAAATGCTCAATATCACTAATTATCAGAGAAGTACAAATCAAAATTACAATGATCTATCACCTCATGCCAGTCAGAATGGCCATCATTCAAAAGACCATGAACATACTGCTTAAGGCAATCTACAGGTTTAATGCAATGCCTATCAAATTACATACTTCACAAAACTAGAAAATCATAATAAAACTTATATGGAATCACAAAAGACCCAAAACCACCAAAGCATTCCTGAAGATAAAGAATGAGGCTGGAGGAATAACTCTCCCAGACTTCAGACAATACTACAGAGATACAGTAATCTAAACAGCATGGTATTTGTACAAAAACAGACATATGGATCAATGGAACAGAATAGAGCTCAGAAATGAACCCTCAAACTTTTGGTCAATTAATCTTCAACAAAGGAAGCAAAAACATACAATGGAATAAAGACCATCTCTTCAGTAAATGGTGCTGGGAAAACTGGACAGCAGCATGCAAATCAGTGAAGCTAGAACACTCCCTTACACCATACACAAAAATAAACTCAGAATGGATCAAAGACTTAAATATAAGACAAGACACAATAAACCTCCTAGAAGAAAACAGAGGTTAAACACTATCTCACATACATCTCAGCAATGTTCTCCTAGGGCAGTCTACCCAAGCAATAGAAATAAAAACAAGAATAAAAAAATGGGATCTAATGAAACTTAGACGCTTCTGCACAGCAAAGGAAGCCAGAAGTAAAACAAAAAGACAATCTATGGAATGGGAGAAAATTTCTGCAAATGAAATCGACAAAGGCTTCATCTCCAGAATATATAAGCAGCTCATATAACTTAATAAGAAAAAAACAAACAACCCAATCCAAAAATGGGCATAAGACTTAAACAAGCAATTCTCCAGTGAAGACATACAAATGGCCAATAGGCACATGAAAAAATGCTCAAGATCACTAATTATCAGAGAAATGCAAATCAAAACTACAATGAGGTATCACCTCACACCAGTCAGAATGGCCATCATTCAAAAATCCACAAATGACAAATGCTGGAGGGGCTCTGGAGAAAAGGGAACCCTCCTACACTGCTGGTGGGAATGCAGTGTGGTGCAGCCACTGTGGAAGAAAGTATGGAGATTCCTCAAAAGACTAGAAATAGACTTACCATATGATCCAGGAATCCTTCTCCTGGACATATAAGCAGAAGGAACCCTACTTCAAAAAGACACCTGCACCCTAATGTTCATAGCAGCACTATTTACCATAGCCAAGACACAGAAGAGC
Source organism: Camelus ferus (assembly GCF_009834535.1). Classification (NCBI taxonomy): domain Eukaryota; kingdom Metazoa; phylum Chordata; class Mammalia; order Artiodactyla; family Camelidae; genus Camelus; species Camelus ferus. The sequence goes on along the minus strand of NC_045732.1, from coordinate 100,352,069 downwards.
CTAAATGTCCAACAACAGATGACTGGATAAAGAAAATGTGGTATATTTATAGAATGAAATTCTAATCAGCCATAAAAACCAACAACATAACACCATTTGCAGCAACATTGATGTCCCTGGAGATTGTCATTCTCAGTGAAGTAAGCCAGAAAGAGGAAGAAAAATACCATATGAGATCGCTCATATATGGAATCTAAAAACAAACAAACAAACAAAACATAAATACAAAGCAAAAACAGACTCACAGACATAGGATACAAACTTGTGGTTTCCAGAGGGGAGGATCCTGGGAAGGGACAGACTGGGAGTTCGAAATTTGTAGATACTGACAGGTATACTTAGAGTAGATAAACAAGTTTATATTGAACAGCAAAGGGAAATATATTCAAGATCTTGTAGTAGCTCACGGTGAAAAAGAACATGAAAATGTGGCAATGAATATATACATATTCATATATGACTGAAAAATTATGCTATACACCATAAATTGACACAATATTGTAAACTGACTATAGCTCAATTTAAAAATAAATTAAATTAAATAAGTTTATGCCTATTCCATCTGCAAAAAAAAAAAAAAAATCCATGAACAATAAATGCTGGAGAGGGTGTGGAGAAAAAGGGATGCTCTGGTGAGAATGTTGTTTGGTGCAGCCTTTATCGAAAACAGCATGGAGATTCTGCAAAAAACTAAAAATAGACCTACTGTATGATCCAGCATTCCCTCTTCTGGGTATATATCACGAGAGAAGTCTAATTTAAAAGATACATGCACCCCAACAGTGATAGCAGCTCTGTATACAATACATGGAAGCAACCTAAATGTTCATCAATAGATGACTGGAGAAAGAAATTGTGGAATATTTATACAATGGAATACTATTCAGCCATAAAAATAATAAAATAATGCCATTTGCAGCAACATGGATGGACCTAGAGATCGTCATTCTAAGTGACATTAGCCAGAAAGAGAAAGAAAAATGCAATATGATATCACTTATATGTGGAATTTTTTAAAAAAAGAAAACAAAAAGACACAATGAACTCATCTACAAAACAGAAACAGACTCACAGACAAAGTAAACAATCTTATCGTTGCTGGGGAAAAGGGGTGAGAAGAGATAAATTTGAGAGTTTGAGATTTGCAAATGTTAGCCTCTAAATATTAAAATACATTAAAAGAAGTTTCTTCTGTATAGCACATGGAACAATGTTCAATATCTTGTAATGACTTTGTAATGAAATGGGGAGAGTGGAAATTAATTACAAAAATTAAAATATATATGCATGAGGAAAAGATAACTCAACTATGCATTATACCAAAATGGAACTGAGAAATGAGATTAGTTTTAATCTTTAGCAACACTTAACAAACGATGTTCAGTTTAAGCACAATATTTATCTTGGTCTACATAATATTTAGAGGTTAATCCAAATAATAAGATGATGAAGAATTACAGTAGAAATACAAAATTACTTAGGATGGTCATTTCTTCTTTGAGAAAGTGAAAAACTTTATACATTTAATTAAACTCATTGATATTTACTTTTCCACTTATTAATTATTTATAGTTTCTGACGTTTTATATATTGTTTCAAGAAAAACATTATTTAGTGAGGAGGCTTAATCTTTCCTTGCCCTCTTGGTTTTGCTATTCAAAATTGACATACTGTGTATTCCACTCTCAAGTGATTTAAATCACTGCATAATTCTACATCTCAAATATTCAAGCCCAATCTCCTAACTTTTTTTCACAAGGGGCTAATTATTTTATACGGCTACAATATAACATGACTTTGGATATGGCTCTATTTGTTCGCTACTCTTTCAGGATGTCGTTTGCAATTGTTGTCACCAAGCGCTCGTCATAATAGGAATTTTGGGCTCAGTCGTGTCCTGTGGAGACGGCTTGAGGTCTCGAGTCGCGAGACAGCAAGGTCATAGGTCAGTCAACGGTCATTTCTGAGAGAACTTCTCGCCTTCTCTACAGGGAAGTACTTCATTACCGATCGACCGAGAATCTGTAGGTTATTTCTAGTTTATCATGCCTTAATTTGTAGATAAAGTTGTCATTTTTTGCTCTCAGAAGTTAACGGGATTCTAGTGTTAATTTTGTGACTGATTACGTGTGTGAACATTGAATTTTTTAACTTTTTATCCCCCTTTTGGTTTTTTACTTAGTTTTTTACTTACCATGTCACGCCTTTTTGTATATGTGCATGTTTTATAAGACTTTCTATTGTTATGCCTTTCTATCATTTTTTCTTAAATTAGAACAAAATTCTAACTTTTTGCCATATTTCTCTTGGACTCTTTTATAGATGTTTCTTGTTAATTTTTTCTTCTTTTCGCTCTGTCTTTATCACAATTTCTCATATTTATTAACATATTATTTTCAGTCTTTTTTTTTAAACTTAGTTTTAATCCCTGAAACTTCTTTATATAGTATTTCTTGCTCTGCTTGTTTCTATTTCTTTTTCTGTATCTTTTTGTGTTTTTTTCTGTTTCTTTGTAGTACTGTACTTTTTTGTTTCTTTCCTTTTAGTCTTAAACTAGTCTTCCCCAAGTCCTGAGATTTCTTCTCAGAGTTTACGTTTAGGGAAAGAGTTCTTCAGCAACAGAACATTTTATTACCTTGAGTCTCTTATTCCACAAACTTAGTACACTGACTTTTTCTCTCTCCCTATTTCTTATTCTTTATCTTTTCCTTTTATTTTCTTCCTAGGCACTTTAATCTGTTTATTCTCAGAACCCCTTTCAGTCTCTCAGAATCCCTGTGTTCTTGTTCTCTCAGAATGCCTTTATTTCTTGGACTTCCTCTTTTTTAATGCTTCCCCACTCCCACCCCCCTCGATTTCATCTGCTGCCTTTGTTTGCTTGCTTTCAATTCTTTGAATTTGTTGTCTTTTCATTTTCTTTGTATCTAATGCCTGTCTTTCCTTTTCATCATAGATGCATTTAAATGTCTTTGAGTCTCTATTATCTTGTAATTTGTTCTGTATACTGTTACCAACCTTTCCTTGAATCTCTCTGATTTTCTATTCAAATATTGTTTTATCACTGTCTATCTGAATCATTTTCTTTTATCTCACTTTCTTTTTTATTGTGTCTACATTTTTTTCCTTAAACTTTGCCGTTTTCTCCTGTATGTGTGGTTTTCCCCCCGTATGATTTTTCCCATTTTGTGTCTTAGTCTGACACTTGCCCAATATTACTGGATTTTTTAAATACTGAGAATAGGGAATTTTGACTTTTATTTACCATTACATTACAAGTACACTTATAGGGCTAAACATGGAATATTTTGTTACACAATAAGCAAATGTATTATGTACTGCCTTCTGTTTCTGTTTACTTCACAACTTCATGCCTATTCAAAATCTCCGTCTTAGCTATCTTTGTAGTTTTGTTTGTCTTTCTTTTTCTTATTAGCTGTGTATAGTTGTGGTATGTTGTAAACTGTACTGATGTAAGTGCTTTTTACTTTATTTTTAACATTGATTTTCCACTTTCTATCTCTGACTTTTTCCTCTCTCTCTTTTGTGTCTGGCTTCCATTTTGTCTTACTCTCTGGTTTCTACTGTGTAGTGTTTTCCTTCTTATATTTGCCCTCTGCTCATTATCTTCCTCTTTTTTATCCACACTTCTTAAATTTTGCAGTAGACAAAATTAGTAACTGGATTTTCTTGGACTTTATAGGACTTAGTGTGAAAATGGCTGAAGAAGACTCATCATCTTCATCATCTTCTACCTCTCAGGAACAAGAACAGTTTAAGAATAGAAACTTGATACTTTTCTCTTTGGCTGCAGAACACCACACAGATGCCTTTACTAAAACCCCTATGATACTGTCCAGTTTTGCCAGTATCAAGCCCAACACCAGCTCTGTCAAGAAGCTGGTAATCAAAAACTTTAAAGGTATCATTATTATTTTGATCATCTTTAAAAGATAATTTTAAAAAGATTTCAGTTTTGGCTTCTCCTACTCTACTGCTGCTTTTTAATTGTAAATTCAAAGATATGCAATCTAGTAAGTTTTGAGCATAATTTTTAGAAGACCTAGAAATATCATTGATTTTGGACTCAGAAGACCTGGGTTCACCTATAATATAACCACCAAAATTACTTCGTGCTTTAAATCTTTATTTTCCTCCCCAAAATGAAGGGCTCCCTTAGATTTTGAAATGCAGGTTTAGAATAGCACACTTTTGCAGATTACCATCTGTCTTGCACGTTATTAGTGAAGGATCTGTAATATTAATAAGAAGTATTTTTCCACTGGTAGTCAAAAGGCAACAGCTTTAACTTTTGATAACTTAAGGAACATATATTAAAAAAGATGTTCCCAGAGAAACACAGTGAACTAAGATAAAGATCCATTGCTAAGAGTAAATGCATTTCAAAAATTTCCAGGGAAGTATTACTTTCATTAAAAAATTAGACATTCAGCAGAGCTACTGAATCAATTTTTCCATATAAAATTTGTAAAAAAAAAAAAATCCTTATATTGGTATTTTGGCATTTAAAAACCAACATTTTTGGTATCTGGTCAGATTTCTTGTTCTTTGTCAAGAGAAAGGTCATGAAAATTTGGATTTTTCAGTGTTTTCTGCTGTATTTTAATATTTATAGGATAAGTTTCAGGAAGAATGCCTTGGTCTGTGTTTATTTTAAAAATTTTTTAGTCAACGTTAGTAATTCATTTGATCTATATTTTTATACATAAGGCATAGATGTCCTAAGTAGATATTAAAATTATTTAAATAATTTTGGAAAATTTCATATTCCTGTATGAATGATATTCACCTTTTTGTTTCAAATTTTTAAAAACTCTATAAAAAGCTTTAGAAAGTATCCTGTCGGTAGGATGGAACATTGAAACTTTGGAATATAACCAGATGCCTAATTTTTAGTCTTTTTTGCCCTCTTTTTAAATATAAACTCATAGATTTTAGTCATTTTACATTTCCTTTTTCATGGTGTAATTAACTAGTAATAATTTTCAGTCTTTTAAAATAATGCATTTTTTTCAGTGTAACTTGTTTTATTAGATGATTCTACAAAAAAGGGGGAGTGTTTGCCATCTTGGGTAATAGAATTTCTAGAGTGGAGGGAGAGAATATATTTCTTTTTAATATACAGAAAAAAATGAAATCCTATTTTGAACTTGTTATTCTTGGCCTAAGAAGTGTACCTACCAAGGATTTTCAAAATAAAAATACTGAATTTTTCTTATGCAATTTCTGGTTTGATGTTTCATTTTTTAAAGTGGCTTACTTTACATATATATTTTTACATATGTAATATATAGTTAATCCTATACATTATACATTATAAGTAACTATAATAGTATATAAATATATATATATATATTAGTAGCATATGCCATACATGTATGAATAATGTAAGACATAGTTATGTGTATATGTCGTTTCTCTCTCACAAAGGGAGCAAATCTTGCATTTTGGTTGTTTTTTTGACTCGGTTAATTCGTGACTAAATTTATGTTCTTTTGTCCTTATTTTAGGTTTCCTTTTGTTATATTTTGCCAACTTCTTAATTATAACCAATTGTTAAATTTAATTAAAAGATTAATCACCTCAGAATGAATCCCAAAACCCACAAGCAGTCCCCATTCCATCTCCTGTCCTCACCACCAATCAGCAGTCTGCTTTCTTTCTCTGTAGGGTTGCCTATTCAGAGTGTACTGTATAAATGAAATCAGTTGCTGAACTTTTTTGTCTGATTTCTTTCAGTTATCATAGTACTTTTGAAGTTTATCCATGCTGTAGCATGTCTGAGTGCTTCAGTCATTTTTTGGCTTAAATAAAATTTCATCATATGGACATACATGCTGCTATGAACATTTATGTGCAAGATTTTGAAGAATACCTATTTTTAATTATTTTGGGTATATACCTAGAGTGTAATTGTGTAGTCACATGGCAATTCTGTGTTTCATTAATTGAAGAACTGTGAGGCTTCCATACTGGCTGTACCATTTTACGTTCCACCAGCAATGTAGAAAATTACAAGTTCTCCACATCCTCTCAAATACTTGTATCCTTCCTAGTGGGTATGAAGTGATATGTCATGGTTTTAACTATTTACCTATTGACTGACTTTGTTGAGCAACTTTTCATGAAGTCTGTGGCCATTTTCGTGTCTTCTGGGAAAATGTCTTTTCAAATCCTTTGCTTAGTTTTCAATTGTTTTTTGTTTGTTTTTGTTTTTGTGTGTGTGTGTGTGGTTGAGTTGAAAGGGTTCTTTATTCTGGATACTAGATGCTTATCAGTTATATGATTAGCAAACATTTTCTCTTGTCCTGAGGGCTGTCTTTTTTCTTTTTGGATCATGTCCTTTGATGCACAAAAATTTTGGACTTTAATGAATCCCAATACAGTCTTTTTTTCATGCTCGTGCTTCAGTGTCGTATGTACAAATCTGTTGCCAGATCCAGGGTTATGAAGATACACCCCTGTGATTTCTGCTAACAGTTTTATAAATTTTGTCTTTATATTTGTCTTTTTGGGTTTTTTTTTAATATGTTATTGAGGTGGTGGTTCATCTTCATTCTTTTGTATGTAGCTGTCTAATTGTACAACTGCATTTCTTGCAGAGACTATTCTTTCTCCACTAAGTGGTCTGCCAACTTGTTTAAAATTAGTTCACCACTGATGTATATGGTGTTACTACATTTTAAAGTATTTTGACATTGTCTCCCAAAACATTTGCTCCATAATCTTTTGTTTATTTGCTAGATAAAACACTAATGCTGGAAAACTACACTGAAGAAACATGGCAAAAATTAAAGGAAGCTGTACAAGCTATCCAGAACAATACCTCTATTGAATACAGCTTAGAAGAACTCTATCAGGTCTGTGTTATTTTGGATATAAATATGCATTAATTATAATAGGGTTAGGATTTTTTAAATTAATTGTATTTGTTTTGGATCTTTTGTATCTTTTAAAATCATGCCATCTTTGTGGTTGTGGAGTCAATCATGAATTTCAGTCATGCAACCATCAAACTTTTTTTTCTGTATTTATATTTGATTATTTATTTAGTTAACAGTTACACTTTATACACTATATGTACTTTTATGTGTACCTTCTCATTATTCAAGTTATAAAAATTCAGTTTAGCAAGATCTTGTGTACTTTCATCCCTTGGTAGAGAGAGTCTGGAAGGAGTGTTAAAGTTGGAGAAAAGTACATTGAATTACAAATGGACCTTGAAAACCAAGACCTTGTTATTAATTGCATGAATAGATATCTAGAAGTTAATTAAATAATTGAATATCCTGATAGTTCTTTAATTATTTATTTTGTAATCTCTGTATGACATATTTATCTTTTCCCTCTAAGTATGTCATCACCTTAAGCAAATGTTTAAATTAGCACATAAAATCAGAACTAATATTAATTTGACTTACTCTCTTATAATATTTCAGTTACTATTTCCTTGACTTCTTTTTATTTTATTCTTGTATTGGGTATACTATAAATCCATAAGCCATTAGCATTATTTTTTGTTTTCTTTTCAAATCTAATGTGTAACATTTGTACTACCTTGATTACCTTTTCTTTGTACTCTGTAATGTACAGTCTTAATGCTGAGCCTCAGTTCTTTGGATAAATAATTTCATTCCACTCTACATTCTTTGAAGTTACTATGTATATGTTGATATATATTGCTTTTAGAGCTTATCATTTATCAGCTGTCTGATGAAATCAGTTGGCAGACCTGATGAACACATTTGGCAAGTGATTCCACTTTCTGAGTCTGTTTTCTCATCTTTAAATAAAGTGCTAATAATGAATGGTATTCCAGTATAGTGTAATTTTGTTATAATGAAATGATACATGGCTTATATAAATCATTTGGAACATCCTGACTAAAAGTAAGCACTTAGTAAGTTGAAACAATTGTTCTTTCTCCCTTTGTTGATCATCCTCCTTCAGATAAGTGGGGAAGTTTCACAGTCATGTGCCTTAATTTATAGGTGCACTCGGAAAATTATTTTCTTAAAAATATGTGTGTATATTTTGTTTGAAATAGGAGGTGGCATTTCTTACCTTGTGCATTTAAGCATTTTTACTTAGTCTTGAATGTTAAGTTTTGAATATGTGTATCATGTCTGCTTTTTTTTAATTGTAGTGAAATATACTTAACATAAAATGCTGCCGTTTTAGGTTTGCATTTCAGTGATTTATTCAGAATGTTATGCAGCCCCTAATACTGTCTAGTTCAAGAACTTTATTCATTATCCTCAAGTGAAACCCTGTACTATTAAACAGTTACTCTCCATTCCCTTTTTGACCCCAGTACCTGACTATTACTAATATGTTTTCTGTCTCCACAGATTTACCTAATCTAGTTGTTTCATATTAATGGAATCATATAATATGTGACCTTTTGTGTCTGGCTTTTTAAACTTAGCATAGTATTTTCAAGTTCATTCTTGTAACATTTTTAGTACTTCATTTTTATGGGTAAATAATAACCCATTGTATGATATACCTTGTTTGATTAAAACATTTCAGTTAGAGGGCCTGTGGGTTGGCTATTGTGAATGATCTGTTATAAATACTTGTGTATAAGTGTTGACTTATTCCTGAATTTAGTATGAAGACTTTCAGCCTTTCACCTTTGAGTTTGTTATTGACTGTGGGTTTGTCATAAATGGCCTTTATTTATACCACCTCTGTACCCAGTTTGATGATAGTTTTTATCATGAATGGATGCTGAATTTTATCAGATGCTTTTCTGCATCTATTTAGTTCATCATGTGATTTTTATCCTTCTTTTTATTAATGTGGTACATTTAATGATAATCATCATATTTAATGATTTGCATATATTGAGCCTTCTTGTCACCTTGGAATAAAACCACTTTATTATCTATGATCCTTTTATATATTGTAAGATTTGACTTGCTAATATTTTGTTGACAATTTTTACATTGGTATTGATCAATTGTATTGGCCACTAGTTTCCTTTACTTCTGGTGTCTTTGCCAGATTTTGATATCAGGGTGATACTGGCTTCATAGAATGAATCTGGGAGTGTTACCTCCTTGTCAACTGTTTGGTATAGTTTGAGAATGATAGGTATTAGTTCTCCTTTTACATTTGGTAGCATTCCTCTCTGAAGCCATCTGGTCCTGCACTTACGTTTTCAGGGAGATTTTTAATTACAAATTGGTATTTCAGTTCTAATAATTGGTCTGTTCAAGTATCTGTTTCTTTTTGATTCAGTCTTGGCAGGTTGTATGTTTCTAGAAATTTGTTCTTCTAGGTTAATCAGTTTCTTGGTGTATAACTGTTTGTAGTATTCCCTTATGATTTTTTTTTATTTGTTGTATAAGTTATCTGTCTTCTTTCATATCTAATTTTGTTTATTTGGTCTCTCTTTTCTTCTTGGTGTATATCACTAAATGTTTGTCAACCAGCTTGTGGTTTTAGATTTTTTTTCTATTGTTTTTTGACCTGTATTTTATTAACTTCCTTTGTTCTTCATTATTTCATTACCCCTTCTAACTTTGGGTTGTTGTTTTTCCTTCCTTTTCTTAACCTTTTATGTAGCTTTTGGCTTTTTTGGAGGTATTTCTTGGGTTTTGAAGAAGACCTCTATTGCTACAAACTTCACTTATGAAGAAACTGCTTTTGCTGTATCCCATAGATATTGGAAAGCTATGTTTCATTTTTGTATGTCTCAATGTATATTCTGACTTCCTCTGTCATTTCATCACTGACCAATTGATTATTTAGTAATGTGTTTTTCGTCTCCATGTGTTTGTTTTTATCTGTTTTCCTTTCTGTAGTTAATTTCCAGTTTCATACCATTGTGGTGGGAAAATGATCGAGATAACTTTTTTAACACTTATTGTTGATCTATAATCATTTTACAATGTTGTGTCAAATTCCAGTGCAGAGCTCACTGCAGAGCTTTTTCAGCCATACGTGAACATATATATATTCACTGTCACTTTTTTTTTCTCTGTGAGCTACCATAAGATCTTGTATATATTTCCCTGTGCTATACAGTATAATCTTGTTTATCTATTCTACAATTTTGAAATCACAGTAGGTCCGTTCCCACCCCCTGCCCCCTTGGCAACCACAGGTTTGTATTCTATCTCTGTGAGTCTGTTTCTTGTTTGTATTTATGAGTTTGTTTCTTTGTTTGCTTGTTTTTCAGATTCCACATATGAGTGAACTCATATGGTATTTTTCTTTCTCTTTCTGGCTTACTTCACTTAGAATGACATTCTCCAGGAGCATCCATGTTGCTGCAAATGGCATTTTGTTGTCGGTTTTTATGGCTGAATAGTATTCCATTGTATAAATATACACACCTCTTCTTTATCCAGTCATCTGTCATTGGACATTTAGGCTGTTTCCATGTCTTGGCTATTGTAAATAATGCTGCTATGAACATTGGGGTGCAGGTGTCATCCTGAAGTAGGGTTCCTTCTGGATATATTCCCAGGAGCAGAATTCCTGGGTCATATGTTAAGTCTATTCCTAGTCTTTTGAAGAATCTCCATACTGTTTTCCACAGTGGCCGCAACACACTGCATTCCCACCAGCAGTGTAGGAGGGTTCCCTTTTCTCCACAGCCTCTCTGGCATTTGTCATTTGTGGATTTTGAATGATGGCCATTCTGACTGGTGTGAGGTGATACCTCATTGTAGTTTTGATTTGCATTTCTCTGATAATTAGTGATCTTGAGCATTTTTTCATGTGCCTGTTGATCATTCGTATGTCTTTCTTGGAGAATTGCTTGTTTAGGTCTTCTGCCCATTTTTAGATTGGGGTGTTTGTTTTTTTCTTATTGAGTCATATGAGCTGCTTATATATTCTGGAGATCACACTTTTGTCAGTTTCATTTGCAAATTTTTTTTCCCATTCCATAGGTTGTCTTTTTGTTTTACTTATGATTTCCTTTGCTGTGCAGAAGCTTGTAAGTTTCAATAGATTTCCATTTGTTTATTCTTGCTTTTATTTCTTTGCTTAAGTAGAGAGTTGTAGGAGAAAATTTTCGAGATGTAGTCAGATAATGTTTTGCCTATATTTTCCTCTAGGAGGGTTATTGCATCTTGTCTTATGTTTAAGTCTTTGATCCATTCTGAGTTTATTTTTGTGTGTGGTGTAAGGGAGTGTTCTAGCTTCATTAATTTACATGCTGCTGTCCAGTTTTCCCAACACTATTTGCTGATGAGACAGTCTTTATTCCATTGTATATTCTTGCCTCCTTTGTCGAAGATTAATTGACCAAAAGTTTGTGGGTTCATTTCTGGGCTCTCTGTTCTGTTCCATTGGTCTACAGGTCTGTTTTTGTACCAGTACCATGCTGTCTTGATGACTGTAGCTCTGTAGTATTGTCTGAAGTCTGGGAGGGTTATTCCTCCAGCCTGTTTCTTTCTCTTCAGTAATGCTTTGGCAATTCTAGGTCTCTGATGGTTCCATATAAATTTTATTATGATTTGTTCTACTTCTGTGAAATATGTCCTGGGTAATTTGATAGGGATTGCATTAAATCTGCAGATTGCCTTGGACAGTGTGACCATTTTAACAATATTGGTTCTTCCAATCCAGCAGCATGGGATATCTTTCCATTTTTTAAAGTCTTCTTTAATTTCCTTCATCAATGGTCTATAGTTTTCTGTGTAGACTTCTTTCACTTCCTTGGTTAGATTTATTCCTAGGTATTTTATTACTTTGGGTGCTATTTTAAAGGGGATTGTTTCTTTACTTTCTTTTTCTGTTGATTGATCGTTAGTGTAAAGAAATGCAATTGATTTTTGAACATTAATCTTGTAACCTGCTACCTTGCTGAATTCTTCGATCAGCTCTAGTAGTTTTTGTGTGGACCTTTTGGGTTTTCTATATAAAGTAACATATCGTTGGCATATAGTGATACTTTTACCTCTTCTTTTCCAATTTGGATCCCTTTTATTTCTTTCTCTTGCCTGACTGCTGTGGCTAGGACTTCCAAGACTATGTTGAATGGGAGTGGTGATAGTGGGCATCCTTGTCTTGTCCCAGATTTTAGTGGGAAGCTTTTGAGTTTTTCACCATTGAGTACTATGATGGCTGTAGGTTTGTCATATATAGCTTTTATGATGTTGAGATATGTTCCCTCTATGTTCTCACTTTGGTGAGAGTTTTTATCATAAATGAGTGTTGAAATTTATCAAATGCTTTTTCTGCGTCTGTTGCGACGATCATGTCGTTTTGGTCCTTTCTCTTGTTGATGTGATGTATTACATTGATTGAATTGCATATGTTGAACCACCCTTGTGTCCCTGGGATGAACCCCACTTGGTCATGATGCATAATCTTTTTTTATGTGTTTGGATTCTATTTGCTACCATTTTGGTGAGGATTTTGGCGTCTGTGTTCATCAGTGATATCGGCCTATAGTTTTCTTTTTTGGTGGTGTCTTTGCCTGGTTTTGGTATCAGGGTGATGGTGGCTGCATAGAATGAGTTTGGGAGTATTCCCTCGTTTTCAATCTTCTGGAAGAGTTTGAGGAGAACTAGTATGAGTTCTTCTTTGTTTGGTAGAATTCCCCGGTGAAGCCGTCCGGTCCTGGACTTTTATTTGTAGGGAGGTTTTTTTTATTGCTAATTCGATTTCATTTCTAGTGATCGGTTTGTTCAAGTGTTCAGTTTCTCCTTGACTCAGTCTTGGTGGACTGTATGTTTCCAGAAACTTGTCCATCTCCTCTAGGTTATCCAGTTTGGACCATATATTTTTTCATAATATTCTCGTATGATATTCTGTATTTCTATTTTATTTGTTGTAATTTCTCCATTTTCCTTTCTTATTTTGCTAATTTGTGCTCTCTCTCTTTTCTTCTTTTTGAGTTTGGCCAGAGGTTTGTCAATTTTACTTACTTTTTCAGAAAAACAACTTTTGGTTTGGTAGATTTTTTCTATGGTCTTGTTAATCTCTATTTTATTTATTTCCTCCCTGATCTTTATAATTTCCTTCCTTCTGCTGCCTTTTGGGGTTTTTTGTTCTTCTTTTCCTAGTTCATTCAGCTGGTGGGTTAAATCATTTATGTGAGGTTGTTCTTCTTTTTTGAAGACGGCCAGTATCACTATAAACTTCCCTCTTAGCACTGCCTTTGCTGCGTCCCATAAATTTTGTGTGGTTGTGCTTTCGTTGTCATTTGTCTCAAGGTATTTTTTAATTTCAGCTTTGATTTCCTCATTGACCCATTGGTTTTTTTAATAACGTATTGTTTAATCTCCATGCTTTCCTTTTGTTCTCCCTTGTTTCTCTGTTGTTGATTTCTAGCTTCATGGCATTGTGGTCAGTAAAGATGCTTGAGATAATTTCTATCTTCTTAAAATTGTTGAGGTTCCTTTTGTGCCCAAGTATATGATCAATCTTGGAAAATGTTCCATGTGCACTTGAAAAGAATGTATATCCTATTTTTTGGGGGTATAATGCTCTGAAAATATCCACCAAATCTAATTTTTCTATTGTATTATTTAATTTCTCTGTTGCCTTATTTATTTTCTATCTAGAAGTTTTGTGTAATGATGTTAATGTGATGTTATAATCTCCAACTATGATTGTATTCCCATAAATATCCCCCTTTATCTCTGTTGGTAATTGTTCTATGTACTTAGGTGCTCCTATGTTGGGTACATATGTATTAATGAATGTAATATCCTGATCTTGTATCACTCCTTTAATCATTATAAAATGTCCTTCTTCATCTTTCTTTATGGCCTTTGTTTTAAAGTCTATTTTGTCTGAAATCAGTACTGTAACACCTGCTTTTTTGGCTTTTCCATTTGCATGGAATATCCTTTTCCATCCTTTCACTCTCAATCTATATGTGTCCTTCTCCCTGAAGTTGGTCTCTTGTATGCAGCATATTGAAGGTTCTTGCTTTATTACCTAGTCTGCCACTGTATGTCTTCTGACTGGAGCATTTAGTCCATCAACATTTACAGTAATTAATGATAGATGTGTGTTTATTGCCATTTTGAACTTTGCAGGTGATTTGGTATTTCCTTTTTGTTCCTTTCTTCTTCCTTTTGTGGTTTGGTGATTTTCCTTTGTGTTATCATGGATTTTATTTAATTTCTGTGACTCCCTTGTAAGTTTTTGGCTTCAGGTTACCCTTTTTTGTAAGCCTGTTAGCCCATTACTATAACTGTTTATATTAAACAGAAAGTAATATAATCTCAAATCCATCATATCGAGATCAAAAATTTTTAAAATGTAAGAAAAAAAAAAACCCCTCTATATTTTCTGCTTCCCTCTCCCACTCTCAATGATTTAGATGTCTTCTTTTACAATTTCATGTTTATTCTATTTGTTATTCATGGTAGTTATCAGCTTTCCAGTTATGAGTTTCTCATTTCTGTAGCATCCTGCTTCTTTTCTATTTAGAGTAGAATTTTCAATATTTCTTTTCCTATGGATTTAGTGTTGCTAAACTCTTATAGTTTTTGCTTGTCTGTAATTCTTTGTCTGAAATTCTTTATCTCTCCTTCTATTCTAAAGGATAGCCTTGCTGGATAAAGTATCCTAGGCTGCATCTTTTTTTCATTCAGGACTTTGAATATATCTTGCCACTCCCTTCTGGCCTATAGTGTTTTTGTAGAGAAATCAGCTGAGATCCTTATGGGGGTTCCCTTGTAACTCACTCTTTATTTTTCTCTTGCTGCCTTTAGGATCCTTTGTTTATCCTTGACTCTGGCCATCTTGATTATGATAAATCTGTTTGGGTTCTTCCTATTTGGGACCTTCTGAGCTTCCTTTACTTGATTCCTTCTTCAGTTTTGGGAATTTTTCAGTCATGATTTCTTCAAAAACCTTTTCAATCCCTTTTGATCTTTCTTCCCTTTCTGGGCCCCCTATTATGCAAAGATTAGCATACTTTATATTACCCCATAGGTCTCTTATGCTATTTTCATTTGTTTTTATTTGTTTTTCTCATAGGTGATTTCTGTTATCCTGTCTTCTAGGTCACTTATTTGTTCCTCTTCATTATCTGCCTGCTTTGTACAGCCTTTAGGTCAGCTCTCATCTCAGCCAATGAGTTTACCAGTTCTACTTGGCTCTTCTTTATAGCTTCCATTTCATTTTTGACATATTTTATATCTCTAAACACTATCTCTTTTAGTTCCTTCAGTACTTTGATCACTCCTTTTCTGAAATGTTTATCTAGTAGGCTAACAATGTCTATTTCATTGATCATCCTTTCAGGGGATTTCTCTTGCTCTTTGAATTGGAAGTGGTTCCTCTGCTTCTTCATCTTGCTCATATCTCTCTGGCACTGTAGCTTATGGAGTATCAGTTATCTATTATGTTTCTTAAGGAGTTTATTTATTTATCTTTCTAAAGGCTATGCAGGATTAAAACTTTTAAAAAAGGATTTTAAAAGAAGGGATGGAAAAAACAGTTTGATAACAGTGTATAATCAATAACAGAAGAACAAGTTGAAGCAAAATAGCAATGGATTTGAGACAGCTTTTAAAAACCTTAAGAAATGTAGAAAAGAACAAAAAAAATTTGAAACCTGAGTATAAGCAATAATAGATCAAAAGCAAGAGAAATAAAAATGAAATGAGGTGGATTTAAAAAAACAATAACAATAAAAATATTTTAAAGGAAAATTTAAATGGGATTAAAATGGGAGATATACAGTTGTTTAAAATGTAAAAATTAAATAGGTAATAAAAAATATAACAGATTAAAAAAGGAAATGAGAAAAAAAGGGGCTGTATTCTCTTAAATACTGTGCGCTCTTAATGATTTTGTCAAGAGGTCTTTCTGTCCTTCGCTCTGTTTTGCAAACTCAACTCGCTGTTTCCAGAGGCCCTCCATTGGCACCCCTGGTATGTGCTCCTCCCAGTGCAGGTCAGCAAGCAGATTGTACCCTCTCCCAACACTGTGGTCAGGTAATGTACTCTTACATGGTGGGTGGGCAGGTCATACACCATCCCACCACCACAATCAGGTGCTAGCACCCTGCCAGGAAGGCGGGTGGCCACCTGCCCTCTCCCAGCACTGGTGGATTCCCTGCTCTGTGCAGCTGCGCACTGCTGCCTCAGATCCGAGTTCCGTAGGTGGGCTTCAGGGAAGAGGGCAGAACAACTCCGCCCCTGCTCCTTGCCAGAACTCAGCTCCTTGTTCATTTGTATTGGAGGCAAGAGTTCTAGGAGGTACCAGGGCAGAACAGTCCTATCTGTCTTGTGCTGTAAACAAGTCTGCATCTGGCCTTAGAGGCTGCTAAGCCCTTAGGTATGGATTCAGGTTTCAGCCCCACCCCTGCGTGCGTGCTGAGCACCAAGGATATGGCAGCTGTGGCTGAACCCCACCTCTCTTCTCCCAAAAACCTTCTGCAGGTTTTTGAAGATGAGGGGTATAGCACCCTTTTCCCTCCAGGGCACATCAGCTGTGGGTTTTTTGTTTTTGTTTTCTATTTTTGTATTTTACGCAGGGCACAGTTTGTTTTGTGCTGTGTACCCACTAATCCACAGCATACAACATCCTGCATTCCCCTGGAGTTGCCTGTGTGCAGCCTTCCTCGGTCTTCTGCCCAGCTCAGGCAGCCTGTCCCATCCCCCACCTGCCAATTTGCCTCTCGGACTTGGGGTTGCTGACACCATCTGTGCCCATTTAACTTAGTTTTGTTGGTCAAGGGCTGCTCCATACAGGTCTGAGCCTTGTAGGCTCCCCCTCTGTCCCACTGACCTCTCTGTTGAAGAGAGGGGAGACCCACCGAATGAGTGCTATTCCTCCTATGTCCACTTCCTCCCCACAGGACCAGTCCCTGCACTGTTTTGCTTTTTCTTCTTTCTTATTTTTTCTCCTAACAGATTTGTGGCATATTTGTCTTTTGAATAGGGAAATGTTCCTTTGGAGTTCAGCTGGTGCTCTGGTTTGTTGGGTGGGTCCGTGGATGTGCATTTTGGTGTACTTGTGGGAGAAGGTGAGTTACGATCGTCCTTCTACTTTGCCATCTTGGCCGATCGCCCACTATAGCCCTTGTTTTAAAGTCTGTCTTGTTTGGTCTGAGTAATGCTACCCCCACTCTCGTCATTTTCATTTGCATGAAAGTATCTTCTTCCATTCCTTCACTTTCAGTCTGTGTATATTTTTCACCTTGAGGGAGTCACTTGTGGTTAGCATATTGAACTGTCTTATTTTTTTATCCAGTCAGCCACCTCAAATCTTTTGATCAGAGTGTTTAGTCCATTGACTTTTAAAGTAATTAATGATGTGTGTTTATTGTCATTTTATAATGGTTTTATGATTTTTTTTGTATTTTTTGTATGTTTATTTCCTCCCTTTTTGTTTTTACCCTTACTGTGATCCTTTTTTAACAATATGCTTATGTTTCTTTTCTTTTGTGGGTTTCTGATTTGTCATTACTATGACATTCATTTGTATGACCCATGTGAAGTTAGTGGTTCTGGAGTGTTCACTCATCTCAGCCTAAGGAATGCATCAAGATGGCCATTGCACACCTGGCAGCTTATAGAGCAGACATCTCTCTACCCTGCTTCAGGGGCAAGCAACATGCACATGCTTGCTCCTCAGGAGCAGAGTCCAAGCTTCTCATTGCCCTCCTTTTAGTCACAACTGCTCTCCAAACCAAGGAGGTAGTTTGCCCTCCTAGGATCCCAGAATTGTTATTCTTCCTACTCAGTCCCCAGGGTAATTGTCCACCCATACATTATCCTTTTCTCTGAGCCCTTTCCCAGTTTCACATGTCCTGATTTGATTTATTTTCTTCCTGTCCTACCTAGGTGTGTATATCTTTCGTACAGCCATGGTTATTTTGCAGTTTTTCTGATGCTTCCCAGTTAATTTTCTGTGAGAATTGTTCCACATGTAGTTATTATTTTGATGTTTCCCAGGGAATAGGTGAGGCATCTTCTTATTTTGCTTTCTTGATCTCCCTCCTCATTGAGGTTTAGATTTATATTTCCCCAGTGTCTAATTTTGCTGATGTTGAACAGTTTTTATGTGCTTGTTGGTCATTTGTGTGTCTTCTTGGAAAATATCTATTTAAATCTTTTCAAAATGTCTCTGTGTACACAAAACAATTGGCAAATATAGAATCATGCAGATTTTGCCTTACATTTTCTTGTAAGATTTTATAGTTTTTGTTCTTACAATTAGCTCTTTGATCCATTTTGAATTAATTTTTTAATACATTATAGGAAAGGGTTCAGCTTTATGGGTGGATATCAATTTGTCTAAAAGATTCTTCTTTCCCCATTAAATGGTCTTGACATCCTGGTCAAATATCAGTGGAACCATAGATGTAAGTTTGTATGTTTAGGCTTCCCAACTTTGTTCCATTGGTCTGTATATCCACCCTTATTTCAAAACCATAAATGTTTTGATTGCTATGGCCTAGGCTTAATTCTTCTTCCTACATTCTTTTTTCTCTTTTCTTCTCAGACTGGATAATCTCAATCCATGTGTGGTCTTGCATATCCCTTTTCCATTAACTTAGTGCTTAGCTAATGAGATTTGCATAAACATCAGCCAACACGAAAGAACTTTTATTTTGAAGATTTAGATTGTCTTTGGGCATTCAATCATTATTTAGCCATGCTATTTCCAACTCTGTCTTTGCTTTATCCCACTTTGCTTGAGCATAGCCTGAAGGTAAGCCTGAGTTAAAATTAGGATTTCTTCTGGTCTTTTCTGAGATTGTGTCTTGCACTGGGCATGTATGTAACCTTCTTGATTTCCTTGTATACACATGAGCTTTTCAAAGCCCTTATTTTTTCACATATATCTTCCCAACCCCTATTCCTTTCCAGACTTTCAGTCTGTGCATTGCTTATCCTGATTTTTGGTTTTGTGTTTTGCCCCACATGGCTAAGTCTAGTATATTTTAGTATATTTGCCTTCAATTTTTTTGACAAAGTCTCCCAGAGAGCTCCTCCCAGTCTCAAGGAAACTGTAATGGCAGGAGTCATAGAGAATCAAAACACAGGTTCATTGAGAAAAAGGTTTCCCTTTTTCCCTTAGTGTCACCAGCAAGATGCACCAGAACTAGATTTACTGCCACCAAAGTAGGTGGGTAAGTTACTACCACAGGCTCTGTTAGAAATGTAGCAGCTTCTTCATTAAATGTTTTTTTAATTATAAGTTTTTGGTTAGATTCCAGAGCTCTGAAAAAGTTGATTCTAATGAGTATTGCCAGGGTAATTGTTCATTTAGTGGAGAGATCTAGTTTTGAAATATCCTGCCTCACCATTTTTATACTGACATCATGCCTCAGTGGTCAGTGGAGCATATTTTAATATAAACAAAATAATTTGTTTTTATTATTCATTATAAGCAACTTAAGCAACATTTTACAAAATTGTGTAGGTTTCTAATTATTGTACACATTGTCTTTAATTCTTTTTCACTTAAATTTTTAAAAAAAGATTATAAATTCTCTTAAACATTCTAAAAGGCAAGACATGAGTTTATGCATAATTTCAAGGAACGACTTTTAATTAAAATTTTGATTGAAGTGCATGTATCTGGGTTCTAAGCCCTTAAGAAGTAATTCTAAATGTAATTGGACTTATTAAGTTTGCATACATTGTTTGTATACATTAATTTGGATGGAAGAATTATAATACATTTTCTTAGGCTTTAAAATATTGCAGATTTTGAAATATGTTTTTACCATTTGATACTCATATTACTAGTATAATGATAAGCATTTCTGTTGATTCACTAATCCACATAAACTTGATAATCAACCTTCAATATTATTAATAAATAAATAAATGAAAATAACTTGAAGTATATTTTATTTGTTCAACTTTAATTTTAGTAATTACACATTTTTAATTTTTCATTACATATGTTTTTAATTTTTCACAGTGTTGAAAACCTTTGCTCCTACAATTTATCTGTGAATTTATATGAACGCTTGAAGCAGCTTTGTGAAGACCACATCAAAGCACAAATTCACCAATTCAGAGAGTATCCATTTTTGAAACCAGAGACTTTAAATTCTTTTCCTTTCTTTCAGTTTATCTTTAACAATGTATATTTCATAGTTTCTTTGTCTGGCAGAAAAAAGAGAAAGTTTGCCTCATTTGGGATGTTCAATGTTTCTCTATGGGATTAAAATAAGCTTTTTTCACCCTTTTAGTTGCTTTTCCTTTTTGGTCAGAATTTTCAGGTCATATTCTGTTGAGTGGAATAATTCATTTGATTGTATATGTTTGATCAACTTTACTTTTTATACCTTTATATTCTATTAAGACTTAGAGATGCTTTGGCTTCTCATTATCACTTAGAGTTCTACTAACAGTTGTCTTTTATAAGTCCTATCTTCTGTTTGCAGAATATGTGGTAGTTTTAGAATGTAAATTTTTTCTTAACATTCTCTCTTGGATTTCTGGATGGTGATATTTTTCTAAAGAAAATGGATACATGTTGGCAAAACCATGGCAGACAAATGGTAAATTATCATAAAATTATATCAGTTTTTAATTGAAAATACTATTATGGAATGTGTTAAATGGTTATATGTAAGAAAAATCAAAATCAGTTAATGCATACTTTTAAAAAAGACATATTTGGAAATTTTTTTGGTAGAAATTCATTCTTAGTTCTTTACAATTCAGATTTTAATTTATTGGTTCACTTACAATTTGAAAACTTGGTGTTTCTTAATAGATGATTATATTTTAGCTTTAGCTGTGTTTATTAATTTGAGCCTAACAAGAAGGGACAAAATACATATTTTCTTATAATTTTACAATTATACAATTTAGTCTTATTCAATAGTATATGAAATCAGTAAGTTATGGTCTAAGGTTTGAGTATATAAGGGAATGTGTTGAGAAAAAATTGGAGCCATAACAATGAAAATTATACTATATTAGGTAAATAAGGTGTTTTAAGTATTCCAATAGAAAATATGTCTGTTGGGGCAATATGATGCAAATTGTGTCTGCTTTTCCTTTTTGGTTATTAAAGCATAAAAATAACTTGATGCATTAATAGTATCAATATAACTTTTTAAACCTTGTTTAATATATAAAACAAAAAATGCTCTGAATTCAAAATTCAACATTAATAGGAAGTATTTTTCTCAGTTTCTTAGAGACTTAAGCTAAAATAGAGGTTAAACTATTAATATTCTTTGAAATAGTTAAACTGAGTAGTTTATATTTTATAAAATACAAAATATAAATGATAGGGCACCACGTCAATTATAATAGGAAAGTATTTAAGTGATTATTTGTTTTAATTAGTTGTCTTTCACGTTTGGTTTTTGGAGTTGCTGAGTTCCATCCTCACTTATTTCCAATTAGAAGTGTCCTTTCTAATAATAGACAGCTATCACATCACAATTTTCTAGTTTTCATAACTTACTTTAAAAAGTGTTAGTAAGTCTTGTCTTACAATCAAGACTGTGAACCCTGCAACTATCACATCTATAATCTCCCACAACTCTGTTCCCTAACAATTTCTTGGGCAGCATAATTACTCCTCCATATAACTCTTCCAAATGCTCTGTACAGAATTCCTAGGGAAATTGGCACAGAGGTGCCATAAATATTTTATGATAGAAGCAAAAAAGTATACCTTTTCTGGAAAACATTATTAATAAACATAGTGATTACACAGTGTTGAGACTGCACAAACACATTTTAAAATTTTATAAACCTCATAACATCATTTATAGTGAAGATGAATTTGTCACAAAATTAAAAGTCTATGAGGCCATATTGAGGTTCTCTTTATGAGTGTTTTGTCCGGTTTAAAGGATGATGTATCAGGTGAAACAAGCATGCAATATATGTTTATTCCTCCATGTATTGTTTAAACAGGCAGACTGGAAAATTCGTACTCACTAGATTGTCACTTCTCTCTAGATGTCTAAACTGTGAACATCTTTACATTCAATATTGTTTCGTCTTCTCTGTCTTTTCGCTTTCCCCAGGTGTTTCAGCATGTTTCTATTTTAGCACTTAAAAAGTATGTTTGATTATTTTGTTCCCTTTTTTAGATTATTAATACTTTAAAATTGATTTTGAGATGTAATTGAGAAATAGCACTGTGTAAGCTTAAACTGTACCCTGTTATGATTTGATACATTTACATATTGAAAAATTATTACCAGTAGTAGCATTAGTGAAAAACTCTTTCATGTCAATAATTACCATTTCTTTTTATTGTGAGAACATTAAGATTTAATCTCCTAGAAACTCTTGAGTAATTAATACAGTATTATTAATTATAATCACTACTCTGTACATCTAATCTCCACAATTTATTCACCTTGTAACTGAAAGTTTGCATCCTGTGGTCAGTGTAACTACTTAAAAATTAAAATTATTAAAATATTTTATTCATAAATTATTACAACTTGAATAAATAATTTTTTTGTTTAATTTTCTAATACAGTGGGCATAAGTAGGTATAACCCACTAAATGGAAGTTCTTTGGTTTTATCAATAATTTTTAAAATTATAAAAAGGCTAAGATGACAGTGTTTGAAAATCGCTGTTCAAACATATGTTATATTGCAATTAATTTAGACATAAATAATATTCATAATAAAGAATTGTTTCTGTTACTATGTTATGTCTTCAAATAAAAGTGATAAGATCTCATATTTGTACATTATGTTGCATTGGTAGTAATTGATGTTTACTCTTCATATTTCTTTTCATTTTATCATCTGTACCTCTAGTTTTCTTGTATTTTCAGTCTTATAATGTACTCAGTTTTTTCAAAGATTTCTTGATGTTCATATTGCAGCAGTTTTTACTTAACCTTAATGTACAAAATTTTCTTCATACATCTTCAGCAATTCTTATTATTTAAGGAGGAATGTAGTTAGAACTAACAGGGTAGAAAATGAAAAATCTGAAGGGTTATCTTTCCAAGATAAATATATTATTAACTATGTTCCATTTACCAGGTTAATAGTAATATTTACATGCATAAATAATGTACATTTCTTAAAAATTAGTAACAACTAAAAATTATAAATAATGTCTTATCTTTGCTTTATTTCTCACAGATCCTAATTAGGAACATTTTTCTGTTCCTAGATAGAACTTACGTTTTTCAAGTTTCAGTGTCATCTTCCATTTGGTAAGGATGTCAATAATTACTTTAAGATGACTGTTAGAACATGTTGTTCATATGTTTTATCTGTCCTAAATGGAAGAAATTATAACAAGGAGAAAATACTTTTCACAATCCATATTTCTCTGTGTATGTCATAAATTTAAAAATATGTTTTAAAATTATGTTTGAGCAGTTGGTGGCACAGTGCTAGTTGTTAATACGTACTTTTACTTCAGTGTTCTTCAACTATAATATTTAGGAAATATGCTAGTTCTAGGATTCATTCTACAATAATGAATCACATTTCACATGTTTTATTATAAAAAAAGCTAGAAAGTCACTAAATTGATATTAAATTGAGCTTATTAAGGCTAAAAACATCTGTGAAATCTAAAATTAGGCAAGTTTAGAAGCTTTAAAGTTATTCCAAATATTAGCTTAAAACTTCCTGAACTTTATGTATTATCCAGTACATTTTATTTGTTCAGAATTCTTGTTTAATTGATTACAGACTGTCAAGAAACAAAGTAGAAAACTTTAACCAACCTTGAATAGAATGAGTTTATTTTGTTTTGCCTGTGGGTTATACATTATACACATAAAAGTATAATTGATAGAAAAATAGCTAAGAAGTGTAAGATTTTAAAATATCACTTATTTAGAAAGTTTTTGTTTGTTTTAGGGACATGGGGCTTGAATTATTTAAATTACATATAATTTGTGATCAGAAGGTCCAGAGCAAGACTATAGATGGAATTCTTCTTTTGATTGAAAAAGAAAGAAATGGTGAAATGGTTGATTGCTGTTTGATTCAAAGGCTTTTAGCAATGCTTTATGATTTGCAGGTGAGTTACTAACTTTCAGTAAATTGAAACTAATTTGTAATCTGATATTTTAAAGCCACATTTTAACTGAGTTTCTTTTATATGTTACATCTTAGATTTATGAAGAGTTTTTTGAGAATAAATTCTTAGAAGAAACAAGCAGGTTCTATGCAGCAGAGGGAAGGAAACTAATGCAAAAGAGCGAGGTACTTGAAATTAAGATGACAATTATAAATCCTTTCATGATCTACAGAGTCCATCATTAAGTACCCTGTTTATATTTCCTGTATATATTTTGACATACTTTACGTGTTCATAGTAATTTTTTTTCCTTTGTCAGTTTTTCTAAAGGTTTGTCAATTTTGTTGATTTTTCCAACCAACCAACTTTTGCTATTGCAGATTATTTACTGCTGTCTCTCTTAGTTCTGTTTCATTAAATTCTACAATAAACATTATTTCCTTCATTTGCTTTAGAGTTAGTCTGCTATTTTTCCAGTGTTTTCAGGTGGGAGGTTAGGTTATTGTTTTGAGGTCTTTCTTTTTTTATTATAAGTTTTTGCAACTGTAAATTTCCAGTAAGTACTCTGTTAGCTGCATCCCTTAAATTTTGATGTTATGTATTCATTTTTATTCATATTAAAGTACTTTTTAGTTTTCATAATTTCACTTTTGACACATTTATTTAGAAATGTTTTGTGAACACAATTGTGAATTTCCCAAGTTTCTTATTTTTTCCCTTTTATATGCAGTCTGATAAGACAAGACACTTTGTGAGATTTCACTCCTTTAAAAATTATTGACTTGTTTTGTGGCCTTATGTAGTCTTCCTTTAGAATATTCGATGTTTACTTGTGAAGAAGTATTTTCTGTTGTTGCTAGATGGAGTGTTCTATGTCTGTTAGCTCTTGCTGATTTTAGTGTTACTCAATTCTGTTTCTTTGCTGATTTTTAGTATGGGTATTCTGTCCTTTATAAATAATATAATCCTGTATGTATATAAAATATATCATCTATATGTACATATATCATAGATATGTATCCATAGGATTATGAAGTCTCTAGCTATTATATTGTTGGATTACGAGCTTCTCTCCTTGTTTCTGATCACCTTTGCATCATATATTTCACAATTTGTTGTGGTTGTATTAAATTTTTAAACCACAGATTTTTCAGTTACAGGTTTAACTCAGTTTATAAATTTTGGTACTCTAACTAAATAGAAATGACCATACAGGTATGTCTTTCAAGGATATGAAACTAAATTGATCTAAGAGAGGAATGTTTGGTTTGCTTTCCTGTTTTGCATTTAATTTTTACACTTGAAGTCCTCTGATTCTGATAAAACAGGATGGTTAAAATTTTATTTTTAGATTCCTGGGTGTCTTTACCATATTAAGAAGATCCTAGAAGAAGAAGTTGATAGAGTTAAAACCTACCTACGCCTGAACACACAGTAAGAATTAAATATTTGTTTACCCTTTGAATTCCCTCATTTTTTAAATAGGTCGGTATTTGTTCATATCGTAGGATGCAACAGTAAATTTGTTTCCCTTTTTGTTGTTTTTTCTCCCTCTCTTCTGTCTTCATTTTCATCAAAGTAAATAGATGGGGAGGAAAAGCCAGGTATAGATATTTCTTCCTAAGTTTATTGTTCAACATTTTTCTTATGAGCCAAAGTAAGAAGTTAAGTTTAGAAAAATCTGTTGTCGATCTCTGTTGTGTTGAAGTAAAGATACAGTAATATTTTTGATGTAAAGCAGATGTCTTCTTGTTACCAAGTTAACCTTCAGTTAAATGATAACTATAATCTGTCATTGAAACTAAAGAAGTTTATTCAATAAAATTTGATATTCTGAAAACCAAAATAGCAATTTTATGTTGGTGATAGTTGAGGAAGAATGTAAAACAAAAGGGCAGGCTTGATGACAGACATTTTGGAAAGCAGTTTAACTCCCTAGTATGAGAAATGTTTTGTAATTTAAAACTTTTTTTTAAACAGGAAGCTATTAATTGAAATTGTAGAAAAGGAGCTTCTAGATGAACATTTATCAGCAATTGTTCAGAAAGGTAAATAAGAAAATACGTTTTTAAAAAGACTGTTATTGTGAAAAATTAATAGTAAAATGCTGTATTTGTCATAGGTCTTTTTAAAATTGATATATAAAATGAAATTCTTTTTCTTATTTGTAAAAATAGTTTGTGTCATTTAAGAATAGTCATCAGTCTGTTTCTTAAAGTTAAGAACTTTATATATGAGGTTTATACACATCTAAAATAGTAATGTGGAAAGACTGTTTTTGGCTGGATAATTACAAAGTAGTATTAGTCCATTTCTCTGGTGTTTTAAAATTTTAGAGTGTAAGTCAGGACTCGAGCATGATGTTGCTTTTCTATTTTTTTCCTATTTTCTTCACATATGTTCAACATTTGCTTAGCAAATAACTGTTGTGCTTTTTTCTTCTTTGCCATGAACAGTAAGTGAATTTGGTACTTAGACAAAGGTGAATACTACTTTAGAAAGCCTTATTAAGTGTGAAATATAAACAAAAACCTAAAGTTGAAGAGAGGCAAATCATTGAAAGGAGAGTCTGGGTCTGGTGTTTTTCTCGCAAGAAAAAAATTTGGCATATGTTACCTGAAAAAAAATGCACAGCATGAGAGTTATGAGTTAAGCTTAATTTTGAGCAAAATGAGAACCATAGCCCTGGAGACAGCCTCTTAAACTGCTCTGAGGAGCTGCTCCAAAAAGATGTGGGGAGATCAGTATATATCTGGTTCTAGTGTTGGGGGATATGTGCAATTAAGCACACATTTTGGTAGAAGGTTGCTGCTAATCACGAGAAGCAGATGTCACTGTTCATGATTTTGGTGTTTTTTTAGATATGAGGAGACACAAGAAATTAGGCTCATGAAATCTTCTCCTGAAAATATCTGTCTGAGGGCCTGTTCTGCTATTTTTTCCCAGAGCACAGAGTTTCTCATTCCTGACTTCCACCCTGAACTCCTTTCAGGATACGTTGGAGGTCAGTGACTGCAGTGGCCAGTGACTTCATCCTTGTAGAGGCAGATGGCAGCTGCCAAGTTTTAGTTTGTATATACTCAGAGAAAAAAGGAAGAGCTGATGTTGCTGAAATATATTGGATAAGATTTTGGAGAATGCTGAATGTTTTAAACTGGGATAATAGATGTATTTGGTCTCACACCTTTTGAACAATTGAATTTTATTTTAGGTATGACTGAAATCTGAACAGAAAAAAGTTGAAGGGAAAAAGATCATGTAGGAGAATGTTGTAATAATTTTTGTGAGAGAGAGAGTTCTCCTAGCCTAGCCTGTGAGAGAAGAAATGGCTGTATCTAATCAAGCTAGTTTTACTGTTGGGCAAAGACTTCATTCATTTGTTGATCCAGAATGTTCCTATAAAGTTTTACTCCTATCTACAGTATACATTTGCTTATTATCTTTCCTGCCTTATTTAATCAAGTGACCTGTAAAATGAATATGTAAACTAAAATATAACTACTTTTGTGACAAGAGAAGTATAAAATACAGTAGTGAAAACACAAATACTGATTTTCTTTCTGTATTAAAAGGACATTCATTCATATCTGTATTCAAATCTTCAAAACTAAAATGAAATGGAGTCAGAAGAAAACTTAATCTTTAAATACTGATGACATTTATTAATTTTTATCTGGAACATGATTTCAGTTTGGGACCTCCCCACGATCATGATCCCTGGGTTCCAGAAGACATCAAAGGATTCAGAAAAGTTGTTATATTCAGGTTTATCACTTATTACGATGGAAAATGTGGACTAAAATCAGCAAAGGGAAGAACAGAGGACAGTCCAGTTGCTTTCTCCCAATGGAGTTACGTGGACAGAGCTTAATTCTCCCAGAAATGATGAGTGACAATGTCTACATATTATTGCCAGTCAGGAAGGACTCACTCAAATGTTTGTGTGCAGTGCCTTTATTGATGAGTTCATTATGTAAACATGGGAGGACTCACCAAAATGTTTTAGCATTATGTTTGTTGGCATTAACTATCTAGTATGATGCATGGAGGTCCCCCAGATGAACAAAAATCTTATACTGCATGATACTCTAAGGGCTTACACATTACCTCACAGGAGCTATGCAAGGGACAGTTTTCCTTTAGGCAAGATTACCCCTTACTGCAAAATAACACAATACAATTAGATAAAATAATTGCTTTTTTAACCTTGATAGCAGTATAGATGAACACACTGTAAGCTCCAATGTTTGGCTTTGGACATTCTCACTCTTCATGGAACCATCTTGAGATGGTGTCTATAGGTTTAAGATGCATTTGTATTTGAAAACCAGTCTATAAATGGACTGTTACACTGTTGTTTCTATTCCAACATCTATTCCATGTATTAAAATTGTATAAAATCAAAGGTTTTCCCTTACAGTTCGTGAAGCAACTGGAGAATATTTTAATACCAAAATTGTAACAATACTTTTAGTCTGAATTAAGGATTTTCAGTAAGAGTAAGGAAAGATCTTAGTGTGTGTTTTTGTTGGAGTACAGGAAGATAAACATGCATTGAATTATATTTGTGAACTTTTTATTTATCTGTGGAAAGGGAAGAAAAATTTTTCTGCTTTTGCACAGCTGTTTTTTTTACCAACAGACAGTACCTACTTCATGGAGATACGAAGATTAGGTAAACTAACAAAATAAAACTTTTGCCCTATATCTACTTTTCTCAATGTCTGTTAGCCCTCCGTGTTACCTAGTTGTGGTTCACATTCAAAATAAATCTAATACACCCTTACAGTATAATGGTAATACCTTGAAGTTCTTCTATTAATAATAATATGGATTCACAGTAAAATTTTAATACAGATTTTAAGCTTTATATTAGAATTTTATTTTAATTTTATTAAAGCTATATTTTAAGTCATTTTTTAACTTACTTAAAGTTTGTTTAATTCTAATTCATCAAAGGCTATTTTGATAAAATTTAGTGAGACTGTAATACTATTTTTGAATCTGTTTTTCCCAAGTGTTTTTCAATTTTCTACTTTGAGAAAAAGCTTAGTAGATTTTGTAGGGGTGGGGCACATGCTTCATTCATTAGACTACAGTGTGATTAGTAGGGTAAAATATTTAAGTCCTAATCCTTGGGATCTGTAAGTATGTTCCTTTTCATTGCAAAAATAACTCTGCAGAGCTGAGTAAATATCTTGAGATGGGAGCAGTATCCTGTGTTATCTTAGTGAGCCCGCTGTAGTCACAGGGTCCATATAAGAGGGAGGCAAGGCATTTAGAGTCAGAGAAGGAGATGGAATGACATATGAAAAAGAAAGAGTGAGGCACAAGTACACAGATTTAAAGATGATATACTGCTGACCTTAAAGATGAAGGGAGCCTAGAGCCGAAGAATGCAGGCAACCTCTGGAACTGAAAAAGGGAAGGAAACATTATGTTCTTCCCTAAAGATTCCAGAAGGAATGTAGCTCTGCAAATTCTTTGGTTTTAATATCTGTGTTCTCTAAAACTTAAAGATGATAAATTTGGATTATTTCAGCCAACAAGCTTATAGTAATTTGCTACAGAAGAAATGGAAAATGAACTCAGATTTTGTTTCCTGAAAGCAGGGTTCTGTTATAATAACTACAGATATGGAAATGACTTGGGAATGAACTTTTGGGGAAGAATTTTGAAGAGTGGGTGGAAAAATTTATTTGTCATCAAAAGTATCTAAATCATTATAAATTGATTCGTAAAAATATGGCCATTAATAAGTGGTGTGGCTGAAGAAGAGGAAATTAGGAGTATGTTATTGTACATTGGAGAAAGGGGTGTTCCTTGTTATATAGAAACAGAAAGCTTGTATCTAATTGCTATATGGAAAACAGAGAATTGTAGGCAGTAAACCTGTACATTTAACTGAGGAGAGTTCCAAGGAAAATTTTGAGGATGTAGACTGTTTTGTCTTTGCTATTTATATTAAAATACGACAGGAAAGAGAAAGATTGACCAAAAAAACCCAGTAAGGAAAATGAGACCAGTACTTGATAACTTGGGAAATTCTCAGCCTATTCAGTTTGCAAAGAAAGTAAAGGAGATTCACTTCCAAGAAAACATTCATTGGAGAGAATATCACTGGCATGGCTAGATCTTTCTTGTGTGTTGGAATGATCAAAATATTTTAATATTCAGTCAAATAGAGGGATCTCTGAGGAGATAAAATATGTGGCCTATGGCCTTTCTCAGCCATGTCACAGGAATCTAGGAATAGATATGGGATAATTTAAGAAAGATCTGCAGTTTTCTAATGTAATGAATTCCCAAGACATGCACAGGAGACCTGCAGGCTTCTTAAATGTTGTATCACTGCCAGTTTTCACTGAAAGTAAACAAAAGGATGAAAATAAGGAATGTTTTCTGACTCCTAAATATCTATAAGTGGGAAATAGGCTAATATAACTATCCAGTTGCAAGTAAGTGCTGCCCTCCCAGAAAAAGGATTATGCAAAAGGCAAAGCTATGGGTAAAAAGGATGCAGCCACCATGGCAGAAGGTACGAGGCTTGAACTCAGGGAACCAGAGCTTTTTCCAAGGCTTAAAATACTAATGGAGTTGGCCTGCTGGATCTTGACGTTTGGGGAACTGGTTAATCCTTTTTTATTCTTTGATTTCTATTTTTTAGAACAGGAATGTCTATGGCTTATGTATTGGTCCAGTCCCATCATTGTAACTGGAAGGAGATAACTTGTTTTCTAGTTTCACAGATCCACGGATACAGAAGAATTTTGTCCTATGATGGGTCTTGCTCTCATTAAATCATTAGGTGATTTGATTATGATACTTAGAACTTTTGAGATGAGATTTTTAGACTTAATGCTGTAATGGGTTGAGATTCTTGTAGAGGTTGGTATTGGGTGAATTTATTTTGTCTCTAGGATAATATGAATCCTTGGGGGTCAGAAGGTGTACTATATAGCAGATGGAATAATACGTTGTCCAAGTACTATTTTGTGAAACATTTAAACATGTTTGCTAATATGGCACAAGGATCTTGCAGATGTGGTTAAATGAAGGATAAGAAGACTATTATAAATATTTAGGTGGGTACAATAAAATCACCCGGCTTTTTATAATGAGAGGAAGGTCAGATTCAGAGGAGGTTTCATAATTGGTAGCCGAAGTCAGAGAGAGATTGACAGCTAAAGAGTCTGTGCTTCTAGCCTAAAATATGCAGAAGAGACCATGTAAATGCATAGAATACAGATAACTTCTTGAAGCTGGAATAGACAAGGAAAAAAGTTATTTCCTAGAGCCTCTAGAGGAATGCAGCTCTACTGAAAACTTGATTTTAGAGATCCAGAGCTATATAATAATAAATTTGTGTTGTTTTAAGCCACTGGATTTGTGGTAACTTGTTATGATAGCAGTGGAAAATGAATACAGATATCTCTAACAAAATTGACACAGCTAAGAAAGCAGTATGACCTAGTACTTTAATGGAGCTCATGTCTTCATATATGGTGTGTAACTACATAATTTATCTTAAATAACTACCTTTTTCCTTGTTTATTTTTTTTGGTGTCACCTTTGCTTTTTATAAAGTTTAAATATTTTTAAAGACTATTCATGGATTATTATTTTCTATATTATTATTTTAAAAATAAAATAATTATTTGAATTGAAAATTCTGTTTTGATTATAATCTACACAGCAGGAATAATTGCTTGATCTTGCCAGTAACTTTGTTCTTAACAGCATGAGTACTAGTGCTTATATTTATACTTAAATATGTTGAAAGTATTTAGAAATTTTATATGTTAGAAAGTTTTTATAGTTGAAAGTTTTTAATGATTTGGGATTTTTTTTCTTCCTTGAGTGTTAAAGACACTTTAGACAGGGGACAGTTGGAAAACAGGAGTGAAACTTTTTATTTTTATGTTTTTACATATAAAAAGTAGTTCTTTCATTTAACTTCTTTATATAGGTCAAAGCAATAAAACAGTTCTTTAAAATTTTTCTCTTAAAAAATCCTTAGACTTTCTTTTTTTAAAAACTGTGAATTAGAGGTAAAATATTTCTCTCATGTAACCTGATGTTGACCAAATGGCTTAAAGATGTATTTATATATACCCTTTTGCATTCTAATGGTTTTATGTTTATTTTTTATTGAATGATTAGATTTACCCATAGATTTGAACATACTGTATAGCATCCTTTTTGGGCTTGTTTATCTTTCATAGTTTTGCTCTCATATAAAAGTACCTGTTATTTACTATTTCCAATCTAGGCATTTTTTTCATTACACTAATAGTTACCTTACAAATTCAGTCACTATATTGTAATTAATATTATATTACATATTTTCAAAGTAATAATTTGAAATGTGCAGTGGCATACAAGACAACAGCTGTAGATTAGAAAATCAAATAGTCCAGAAGTACACATTACTTTTTTTGAAGTATCAACCAAATTTGTCTTTAAAAAATTTGTTGATATTACTCACGTTTATAAACTTTAGGCCTTTATTTACTGTTTTTAATCCGTGGTAAAATTCTTAATGTAATATTTCAGAATAATGAATTTTTACAATGTCTTGAGTTAGATATTTGTACTGCTAATTTTGCTTTCATGTTTCTTACATTCAGGCTTCAGCTGTCTTCTTGATGAAAACAGAACTGAGGATTTGTCTCTGCTCTACCAACTGTTTAGCAGGGTAAAATGTGGAGTTCAGGTTCTTCTCCAACATTGGATTGATTATATAAAGGTATTAATTTAGAAAATAGTCACTAAAAATCAATTTTGATTATTTATGTTTTATTCCCTTTAACAATATATGATGTATTTTCTCTTTGAAATTCCTATTTTCTTGTTTAAGAACTATTGACTTACAATTCATGAAGTATCTATATTCCAAACCTTTTTTTCAACTCATTTTTCTTCTCTATGTCTACAGTCTTTTTCCTCCAAATAATACTTGCTTTTAGGGCAAGAAGGATGAGGACATTATTTATTTGGGTAATATTTTCTTTTTTCCCACCTCACATTTCATTTCCCATCTCACATTTTTATTAACTTGATTAACCACAAGAATTTAGATGCTTAGACACTGTCAAAGACAAACTGTCTTAAAGAAACAGAGAGGAGGGGAGACTTCTCACACTGAGAAAGATGAGTAGGGAGTCTTTATCAGCCCTCAGTTCAAAATTTTTCAGTCACTAATTAACCAGTTAATTCACTTCTAAGTGGTAAATACACATAATGTAAAATTTATCATTTTAACTATTTCATAATGTGCAATTCATTGGTATTTGGTACATGTATACATACAAACAGGCAGACAGACACAAGACAGTAGATTAGTGGATGCTGTGAGCTGAGAGGACAAGACAAAGGTAGACTGGTTAATGTTTACTGGGTTACACACCCATCATCACTGTTTAGCCCTGAATATCTTAATCATCCCCTAACAAATCCAGTACCCATTCCCTTTAACTTCTTGGAGCTCCTGACAACTACTAAGTCTTTTTTTGTGTGCTGGTTTGTCTGTTGTGGGAATTTGTATAAATGGAATCATATATTGCATGGCCTTTTGTTTCTGAATTCCTTCACATTGATCTTTCATCAGTGTGACAATCTTTCATTCTTTTTAGTGGCAAATATTTCATTCTGTGTATCTGCCACATTTGTTTACAAGATTGTCAATAGCTGCATACTTAGATTGTTCCTACCTTTTGGTTCTCACCTTTTCTTTTGGGTATTATGAACAGTTCTGTTAACTATTAGTATGTAAGTTTTTGTTTGAATGCCTGTTTTCAGTTCTTCTGTGTAACACCCAGAAATTGAATTGCTTTGTCAT
The DNA here is from genome assembly GCF_009834535.1 of Camelus ferus. NCBI lineage: Eukaryota > Metazoa > Chordata > Mammalia > Artiodactyla > Camelidae > Camelus > Camelus ferus. The sequence continues at coordinate 100,318,283 of NC_045732.1, read as the reverse complement.
GTTCTAAAGTGGTAAAATTGCTGTGTCATACATTTTTTTAATTGAGTTGTTGTGAGTTTAAATGTTTCATCAATTTCTGTTTACAGCAACATTTTTGAGTCATACATGAACATAGTATAATTATTTTCATACTATTTTTCACTGGGAGCTACTACAAGATCCCGAATATATTTCCCTGTGCTATACAGCATAAACTGCTTTATCTTTTATATATTTACCTGTCATTATTTACAAATATCTCTTCCCACCCCTTTTCCCGCTGTCAACCACAGATTTGTATTCTATGTCTGTGAGTTGTTTCTGCTTTATATTTAGGTTCGTTTGTCATCTCCTTTTTTTTTTTTTAAGATTCCACATATGAGTGATACCATATGGTATTTTTCTTTCTCTTTCTGACTTACTTCACTTAGAATGGCAATCTCCAGGGACATCAATGTTGCTGCAAATGGAATTATTTTATCACTTTTGTGGTTGAGCAGTATTCCACTGTATAAATATACCACAGCTTCTTTACCCAGTCATATGTTGATCGACATTTAGGCTGTTTCCATGTCTTGGCTATTGAAAATAGTGCTGCTATGAACATTGGGGTGCAGGTATGTTTTCAAATTAGGGTTCCCTCCAGATGTATGCCCAGGAGTGGGATTGCTGGATCACAGGGTAAGTCTTATTTTTTGAGGAATCTCCATACTGTTTTCCACAGTGGCTGCAACACACTGCATTCCCACCAGCAGTGTAGGAGGGTTCCCTTTTCTCCACACCCTCTGCAGCATTTATTGTTTGTGGACTTTTGAATGATGGACATTCTGACTGGTGTGAGGTGATAGATACCTCATTGTAGTTTTGATTTGCATTTCTCTGATAATTAGTGGTCTTGAGCATTTTTTCATGTGCCTATTGTCCATTTCTATGTCTTAACTGGAGAATTGCTTGTTTAGGTCTTCTGCCCATTTTTGAATTGGGTCTTTTGGGTTTTTTTGTTATTAAGTCATACAAGCTGCTTATATATTCTGGAGATCAAGCCTTTGTCAGTTTCATTTGCAAATATTTTCTCCCATTCTGTAGGTTGTCTTTTAGTTTTAATTCTGGCTTACTTTGCTGTGCAGAAGCTTGTAAGTTTCAATAGATTTCCATTTGCTTATTCTTGCTTTTATTTCTGTTGCTTGGGTAGACTGTCCTAGGAGAACATTTTTGAGATGTATGTCAGATAATGTTTTGCCTGTATTTTCTTCTAGGAGGTTTATAGTGTCTTGTCTTATGTTTAAGTCTTCGATCCATTTTGAGTTTATTTCTGTGTATGGAGTAAGGGAGTGTTGTAGCTTCATTGATTTACATGCTTCTGTCCAGTTTTCTCAGCACCATTTGCTGAAGAGACTGTCTTTATTCCATCGCATGTTCTTGTCTCCTTTGTCAAAGATTAGTGGACTGAGCTGTGTCATATTGTAATTGAGCATCCATCTCACTGTTTTCCAAATAACTGTACCATATTTTATTTCCACCAGCACTATGTTCCCCTTTTTCTATTTATTGTAATAGTTTGAAAAGAAATCGTGTTAACTTTTCTTTAGATTTTCAGTGGGTTATATTGGTGAAGCCATCTGGTTCTGTGCTTTTCTTTGCTTGGAGGTCTTGCATAACTGATTCAGTCTCTTTTACATGTTATAGATTGATAGATTCTGTATTTCTTGAAATGGATTCTTATTATCTAAGTTATCTAATTGCTGGTGTATAGTTGCTCATTGTTTTGACCAGCATCTTCCCATTTCCTCAACCTACAGAGACTACCATTCTAATCTGTTTCTATGAGTTCAACTATTTTTAGATTCCGTATGTATGTGATACCAAAAAGCGTTTGTCTTTATGTGTCTGCCTTATTATTTCACTTAGCATATTGCCCTTCAGGTTTATCCATGCTGTTGCAAATGGCAGGATTTCATTCTTTTCTAAGGTGGCGTAATGTCCCGTTGTCTCAGTATATAACAGGTTTCTTAAAATCTACACACTGGTTGACAGTTAAGTTGTTTTCCATATTTCAGTTACTGTGAAAGATGTAATTAATGTGGGTGTGCATATATCTCTTTGAGAGTGATTTTATTTCCTTTGGATGTATATAGTATAGGTGGTTGTGAGAATGCTGGATTACATAGTAGCTCTGTTTTTAATTTTTAAGGTACCACCATACTATTTTTCATTTATGTAGCTCTGTTAGTTTACTTCTACCAAAAGTGCACAAGGATTCCCTGTTCTGTACATCCTCAGCTGGAGCCACTAGCTTGTTTCTAGGATTGGGAGAAAGTGCTGGCTGGGTCCCTGATTGAGCAGAGTTGTTGACAGGGATGCAGTGTTGCTGACATGATCTGTCTGTTGTTCGCTGTGAGCCCTACTCCCTTCTTTGTGTTTACCTTAGCGCAGGTGGTCCAGCCCTGCCAGTTCCCCCAGTGTTCCTTGTGAAGTGACAGAGAGAAATTAACTTCCTGAGGACACACTGAAACATTGGAAAAGCGAGGTGTCTGTCTTTAGGCTCTCTTTTCTTCCACTGTAGAAAGCTGTAGGCCCATGTGACCCTTTCAGTTGGTGCCCTGTAGTCCTGGGGGACAGGTGATGCAGTGAGTGTGAAATTTCTTGTTTTAGCATTCTAGTGGGACTTTTCTCAGTTTTTCACGAGAAGGGGATGCTTCAACATCACCTCATGGGTTCTAGGGTTTTCACAAAGGCATTCTTATCTATGGATAGTCACTAATCCATATTTTTGATTGTGGATACTAGGGGCTTGAACCACTTATTCCATAGCCTTGCTAGTATCACTATTATCTGTCAGGTTTGTTGATCTGTGACACAGTTGGTTTCGTTGATTCATTTGATTTTTCCGTTCTCTGTTTTTTGTGTGTTTCTTCTCTAATCTTTACTATTTCTTCTTTTCTTTTAAAGTTGTAAAGGTAGATTTTTGATTTGAGACTTGCTGTAGAACTAAAAATTCCCCATTGGGCCTTTTTCTTGTTATCTTGTAAGTTTTGGTATATTGTATTTTCACGTTCATTTTTGTCAATGTATTTTTAAATCTCTTATGTGTTTTTTTTTTCTTTTCTTTGACGCATTGCTTGTTTGAGATTGTGTTTAATTTTTGCACATTTGTGATTTTCCAGGTATTTTTCAGAAAATCTTCTGGTTCATTCCGTTTTGCTCAGATAATGTACATTGTGTCATTTCAGTCTTTTAAATTTATTAAGACTAATTTTGTGGCCTAAAATATACTCCATCCTGAGACTGTTCCAAGGACATTTAAGGAAATATATATTCTAATACTGCTAAGTGAAGTGTTTATAAATGTCTATTAGGTCTAGTTAGTTTACAGTGTTTTTCAAGTCCCATATTTTCTTATTTAGGTCTTGTTATATTGATTATTTAAACTAGACTATTAAATATCCAAATAATTATTAGAGGACTGTTTCATTCTCTTCTCATTTTTGTTAATTTTGCTTCATATATTTTAAGGTTCTATGCTTAGGCAGTCTTGTTTATAGTTGTTAAATCTTTACGGTGAATTGACCCTTTTCAATATGTAATGCTTTCCTTTTTCTATTGTAACAAAGGCTAGTTTGTCTGATAGTAGTTGTAGCCACTGCAGTTCTCTTTAGGTTACTATTTGTGTCACTGAATCAAAAGTGAATCCAAAGAGGTGAATTGTGCTTTTCACATTTATTCTACCAATCTCTGGCTTATAATTGGATAGTTTATTCCATGTAAACTTAGAGTAATTATTGACAAGATCTGTCATTTTACTGTTTATTTTTTGTATGTCTCATATGTTTATTGTTCCTCAGTGTCTTCTTCATTACTGTCTTCTTTTGTGATTCATTTTCTTCTCTATTCCTTAGGTTCCCATATCATTTCATTTTCTGTACATTTTAGAATTATTTTCTTAGTGGTTAAATTTGAGATGGCAATTAATTTCTCAATTTGTAAAAATGTAGTATGAATTAATAGCAAGCTATGTTTGATAGTGTACAAAAGCTCTGCTGCTTTGCAGTTCCATTTCTCTTCTTTTGTATTTTTGTCATACATTACACCTTTATAAATGTGTCCTTTCACATAGATTTATGTTTGTTGCTTTAATGCATCATTTCTTAAGTCATATATGATAAAAGGAGTTATAAACTGCAAAGAAAATAAACTGATCTTTACCAGTCCTTTGCCTTTTTCCGTACAGCTTCAGATTTCATATTGCCTTTGTCCTTTCATTTAAACCCCAGGAATCCCTTTAGTATATCTTCTAGGGCAGGTATCCTAGTGAAGAACTCCCTCGGTGTTTGTTTATCTGGTAATTTCTTTATTTTCCTTTACTTTAGGAGCATGATTTTGATGGATATAGAATTTTGAGTATAATTTTTCCTGCAAAATTTTAAATGTTATCCTATTACCTTTGACTCTCATGCTTTCTAACAGCTTTTAATGTTAGTGAGAATGATTGTGACTTACTGCTTTAAATACTATTTGAGCTATTGATGGTGAGAACGTGTAAAGAAAGTTTAAAACTCATGATGTTTTATTTTAATTTTATAGTGTCTCTAATTATTAATCCGGTCTTTGCAAGTTTCTGATTGGATTCTAGAATTCAAAAAAATTGATTGACAATTTTTGACAGCTTAATCATTGCTTTAATGCAGTGATTTAAAGGAATGGAATTTTAGGCTTCCCTTCTTGCCATTTTTGGTAAGACTCTTCAGCTTTCTCTTTCTCAGGTATTTTCTTCTCTTACTTATCTCTATGAATGTAATATGCTTATGTTCCTTTTTTTATTTATTTTTTGGATATCATAGATTTGATTGTCTGGCCTTCCTTTTGTCATAATTTTCTCATCTTAATTCTTGAATGAAGGACAATTCTTTATTTTGTTATGAATATATAAATAATAGTCATTGCAGTACCATGGGATAACTTTTTGAATTTTTCCTCTTGAATTTCTTCTCATATTAAAAATTAATTTATCTTTCTACTTGTAGGTATATTTACTTATCCCTAATATTTCTGTCAGGTGTGATTGTCTCAGTTGTTCATTTCTAAATCACCACTAGGATAACCAGTTGGCTTACATTTCTCTTTCTTGCTTCAGTTCCACAGTACTTTGACTTTATCCAGCAATACAGCAATATGTTTTTCTTTTGAGGCTTAGTGTGTAATTGATATTGTGCGATCTGAAAATAAGATCTCTGTTAAATTTGTGGAGATTTTATTTGTATTATAATAATAATAATCTCAGACAATTTTATTTTCAGGAATTTGGTAGCAGCATAGTTACTAATCCTATAAAGGATAAGACAATGGTGCAAGAACTTCTGGATTTTAAAGATAAGATTGATTTTATCACTGAGACCTCTTTTCTGAAGAATGAAAAATTTATTGTTGCTATGAAAGAAGCTTTTGAAACGTTTATTAACAAAAGACCTAACAAGCCAGCTGAGCTTCTAGGTATGGCTCCCAGTTTTATGGAATATTTACTCTTTATTAAAAATTTTGTTTCTAATTCGTTTTTAACTTATGGGACAATGATTTGACTCAAAATCATAATTTATCATCATATTGCAAGATTGATAATCAAGGACCGTAAGGAAGTATTTCTCTTAAAATCTTTTTTCACAAAACATCCCGTTGTTTAAGTAGTGGTAACATGGGACGTTGGAAAGTTCTGTGCTTTTAGACTATTATGAAGTAAGCAGAGTCTTTAATGAGTAGACAAGGCTCAGAAATTTTTAGTCTCACTTCCTTTTCTAGTTCTTTTTATAAAGTGAAAGCTTTTCTTTTTGCCACAAAACTTAATGATTTTAGGTTTTAAAGCATTTCTCTTTTGATATAGTATTATAAAATTTGAATTAAAAAATCTATCAAATTGACATTCTTTTGTTATTTAAAGTGAATGCAATCAGTATATACCTTTAATAAGTCCTTAAGATTTTGCTGTTTACATAATAAATTTAAATTTTGAATAATACCGTCAGTTTTTCTTTTTTTAAAATAGATTTGGGACATTGGTAGTGAGGAAATGATTCCATTGTAGTGTTATGGAAATATTAAAACCACTTAATATAAATATTTTATCTTTTATTTGCCCTTTCATTCATCTGTTCATCAACTCTTTCATTAATTTTCTGTTTTATGAAAGTCAGTACCTATATTTTTGGAAAGTACATGTTTGAGGAAAGAAGTTTTGCCTGTGATATGTATTTGAAAATATTACTTAATAAATTATTTTTTTACATTTTAGCAAAGTATGTGGATTCAAAACTTCGGGCAGGTAACAAAGAAGCTACAGATGAAGAACTAGAAGAGTTGCTAGATAAAATCATGATTTTATTTAGATTCATTTATGGTGGGTATTTGCTTTAATGTCTATTTAAAAGTTTAAAAATAAAGTATATAGTACAATCTAAAGAATTTATGGGCATATCCTGTTATAAGTTGAATCCAAATAATTTCTTATTGTAGTAAAATACTGATAACTTAAAATTTATTGTTTTAAAAGTTTGACGTTCATTGGCATTAATTACATTCACATTATTGGGCAGCCATAATCATTATCTAATTACAGAACGTTTTCATCACCCCAAATATGAACTCCATACACATTACCCAGTCATTCCCTGTTCCCTTCTTGCCTTCAGCTTCTGACAACCAGTTATCTGGTTTTTCTCCCTATGGATTTGCCTATTCTGGGCATCTTATATATAGAGAGTGAGAAAATATGTGACCTTTTGTGTATGCCTTATTTTACTTAGCAAAATGTTTTCAAGGATCATCCATGTATCAGAACATAATTTCATTTTATGACAACAGTATTATGTTTTGTGTATCTATTCATCTGTCAGTGGGGTACTTTGGTTGTTTTCTTCTTTTGCTTTTGTAAATAATGTTGCTATTTACATGATTTTCAAGTATTATTGGATGTAAATATCCTCTAGTTGACATATGGTATTAGTGATTCTTTTAAATGTTTAAACTGACATTTAGTTGTTTTTTTTTTAAATAATGCAGGGAAAGATATTTTTGAAGCCTTCTACAAAAAAGATTTAGCAAAACGTCTCTTACTTGGTAAGAGTGCTTCAATTGATGCAGAAAAGTCTATGCTATTTAAACTTAAACAAGGTATGTGCCTGGCCCCGTATATTAGTTGGTTCAGTCATTTTGTAGTATCTGTTTTTTATGAATCTTGGTGGAGAACAGTGACTTCATGACTTGATTTTAATGTTATCCTCTCATTTTCTTATCAATTTATCTTATATATTCAGTTTACTTAGTTCTTGGAGACTTACTTATCTAATATGGTCGTCCAAAAATATGTGCACACGTCTTACAGTACTACCATCTTCATGTGTTCCTGTAGGCAAGTTATTTTAATTTTTGCATTTATAAATTTATAATATTGGTTAAATTTAGTATTACTCCCTATGCATAAGGCAGGATCATTAGCAGGTATAAGTAACTCTCTGGCTATTATTATAGGTTACAACATAATAGTAATGAGAAAAATACAAAAATTTGCCTCTCTGATTAGTTCTATGAAGGAGAAGCCTCAAGGCTTATAAAAAGTCAATTAATCCAAGTCAGGAAATCAAGGAAGATTTCTCTAGGAAGCCATGATTGAAATGACATATGATGGTACATAGAAATTCTGGTGATGATAGCAGAAGTATATGCCAGGCAAGAAGGAATTTGAAAAGTTGAGAAGTCGGAGTACACGGGGAGGAAAAAGCAGTCGGTGCTAAAAGATGAGTAAAGGTAGTAGGAATCAGATTTTACTTGACCTTGGATACTTTTCTTGCAATACTCTTCTATTATCTAAAAGCAATAGTGTAAAGGATTTTAAACAAGATCAGAGGTACACATCATGGCTCTAGAATGGATTGTAGTTTGCATGCAGACTCCCTAGATGGTAAGAAAAATAGTGCTCATCTTTCATTCAGGAGAATGACAGTGATTCATTCAGATGCCTGGAAGGTACGATCTAGCATGCTTTGGGAATTGTGAAAGTGGACACGGAAGGAGAGAAATCGCCAAAGGGTCTGTCAGCTTTCATTATATAGATAGGATTTTACTGATGTGTTAACAGCTTAAAAATAACAAATCTGTATTTAAACTTACCATTTCTTATGCATCAGAAATCTGAGGATGGAATAAACGGATTTTCAGGTGAGGATCTCACAAAAGGCTGCAGTCAAGTGTCAGTGGTAACTAAAGTAATCGTAAGATTTGAGTGCTGGAGCATTTGCTTCCAGGATTGCTCACTTTGTTGTTGACAGGCTTTCGGATGGAGAGCTTCAGTTTCTCAATGGTTATTTTCCAGAGGATAGTCTCAGTTCTTTGCCTCATGGATTTTTCCATAGAGAGAACTCATATTATCTGGGATAATTAGAGAGGATGAACAAGACAAATTCCCAGACTCTTATAATTACTGTTCCATCATTTGTGTGTGTGTGTTCTGGATGATCAAAGCAAATCACCACTTCCTTACTTCACCCGAGGGTTGTGAATAATACAAAAGTGTGAACACCAGAAGTGGATTACAGGGGCTATCTTAAAAGCTATTTTTTGTAGATATGGAACACTAAACCTTGCTTGAAGTAGAGGATACAAATGAAACTTTGAATGTTTTCAGTTTGATGTAGATTTGAGACATCCAAGTGAAGACAGAAATTGGTAGATGAATGTAGTCATCAGAAGTGATAGACTTGGTGATGGAAATCTGCAAATTATCTACCTACAGTTATGATTGGAGCTGTGGGTCTGAATAAGAATACCTAGAACAAACAAATCAGATGTAAGTGCAAGAAGGCTAGAATATAGCCTTAAAACGTCCCTGTAATTAATGGCCAGATAAGTGAAGAGCCAGCCGAGAGACTGAGAATAGACAGAGAGAGGTTAGATAAGGTACACAAGAATGAATTTATAAGAACTGTGTCAATGCTTCAACCTTTTGATATATCTAGTCATACATATGTCACAATTTCTTAATTCAGGGGCATGGTTAACCATACTTTTTCAATAAATTCATGGGTACAGAGTCCTACTGAAGTTTTTTGAGGTGTGAGGAGGATGTGAGTAGGAAGAGGGTTACTAACATTGGCAACTTAAGAAAACTGGTGATATGGAAGTGACATAAGAAGTTGCCTCAACTTCTGAGACGAGAAGATGAAACCTACAGAGCTGGTGTACTTTTACTCATATGGTTATAGCGAGGTTAAATACTCGACCTTAAATGAATTCTGATTCATAATAAGTCTTTTACAGCTTTTCTAAGATAAAACCAATATGTTAGATATCATGGAAGCAGGTGCAAATATTAATCCTAGAAATCTTGAATTTTTTAAGTTTTCGAGATTATCTTTACGTTTTTAAGAGAATATATTATACAAGAATATTGAAAGAATGTTAAGTATTTTTATATTAGAATATGAATCATCATGTCAAGATAAATAATGTGCAGTTCCAAAAAGTTTCAATTAAACCAATATTACATAGAAGATATTTCAGAGAAATGTATTGCTACATTTTTGAGGGAAAGTTTACACAGCAAAATTAATCACCCTGTTAAACTGTTCAGTTCAGTGGTATTTCACACTTATAATATTGTGAAACTATCACTGCTGTTTAGTTCATCACCATGAAAGGCGGAACCCTTTTCCCTTGAAGACGTCACTCCTGTTCCTCAGGCTCTGACAACCTCTACTTTTCTTTTTACTTTTATAGAATTACCTACTATAGATGTTATAGAAATGGAATCAGACAATATGTGGCCTTTTGTATCTGAATTCTTTCACCATAATATTTTCAGTATTCATCCATGTATTTCATTCCTTTTTACGCCTATATATACTGCTACAAATGTACATATACATTTTATTTATCCATTTGTCTGTTTTTAAACATTTGCGTTGTTTCTAACGTTTGGCTTTTAAGAATACTGCTGTGAACGTTCAGGTAGAGTATTGTTTGCATACTTGGTTTTAATTCTTTAGTGTGTGTAAATGTGAGCATAACTCCTAAGGCATGTGTTTTAGCTCTGTCAACAGCCACCAAACCTATTCATCACAGTGTAGCTTTTTAAATTCCCACCAGCAATGTATAAGAATGTCAGTTTCAGCACATCCTTGCCAATACCTTTTATATTATTTGTATTATATTATACTGGCATGTTATACTCTCTTTTAATGTTTGTTTATTCACTACTTATGGCTTGATTTCCATAATGGCTAATCTTGCTGATAATATTTTCATGTGCCATTTGACATTTGTATATTTTCTTTGGGTAATTGTTTTACTCATGTTTTTACCTATTTTAAATTGGGATGTTATTTTGTTGATGAGTTGTTTTAATTCTTTTTCACTGAAATTTAATTGTGTGAATATTTTATGCAGTTTCAAATATTCAGTAGAGTATTATTAACTAGTTGCCATGTTGTACATTACATCCCCATGACTTACTGTATAACTGGAAATTTATAACTTTTAAGTTGATTCACCCATTTTGCCCACCCCCAAATCTCACTTATGGCAAAGATCAGTCTGTTCTCCGTGTCTGTGAGCATATGATTATGTAAGTGAGGCCATTACAATATTTGTCTTTTATTTTCTGACTTAATTCACTAAGGATAATGCCCACAAGGTCTATTCATGTTGATGAAAATGGCTAGATTTCGTTCTTTTTATGGCTGAATAGTATTCCGTTGTGGATACGCACCAAGGATTCCTTATCCATTCATTGTCAGTTTTGCATCCATACCTTGACTGTTGTAAATAGTGCTGTAATAAACATGGAGATACGTATTTAATTTAATTAGTTACTTTTTTCTTCAGTTAAACACCCAGAAGTGAAATCACTGTATCATATAGTAGTTCTACTTTTAATTTTTTGAGAAACCTCTCTGGTGTTTCTGAAGGTGGCTGCACTATTTTTCATTGCCACCAATAGTGCATTAGGTTTCCCTTTTCTTTGCATCCTCTCCAGTGCTTGTTGTTTCTAGTATTTATATAGCCATTCTAAAGGAGTGAGGTGGTATGTCATTGTGGTTTCGACTGCATTTGACTGATCATTAATGATGTTGATCATCTTTTCATGTACCTGTTGGCCTTCTGTATGTCTTCAGAAAAATGTTTATTCAGATTCTTTTCTCATTTTTCATGAGACTGCTTGTTTTTGTCTGTTTGTTTTGTTTGTTTGGTTTGGTTTGGGGTGGGGTTGTTTTTCCTATTTGAGTTGTACGAATTCTTTCTGTATTTTGGATATTACCCCTTATCAGGTATATGGTTTTAGGTATTTCCTCCCATTCATTAGGTTGATTGTTATTTTGTTGATGGGGTTTTTTTTTTCTCTCTCTCTCTCTCTTTTTCTGTACAGAAGCTTACTGATTTGATGCAGTCTCACATGTGAATATTTTCTTTCGTTGCCTCTGGTTTTGATGTGAAATTCAGAAAATCCTTCAAGACTGATGTTGAAGAGCTTATAGCCTGTGTTTCTTCTAAGGAGTCTTGTAGTTTCAAGTGTTACATTCAAGTCGGACCACTCTGAATTAAGTTTTGTATGTGGTGTAAAGCAGTGATCCAGTTTTATCTGCATGTGGAAATCCAGTTTTCCCAAAACCATTTACTGAGGAGATTGTTCTTTTTTTACTGCACAGTTTTGGCTTCTTTGTTGGAAGTTAATTGACCAGACATACATGAGTTTACTTCTGGACTCTGTAATGTTTCATTGAGCTGTGTGTCTTTTTTTATGCTAATAACATACTGCTTAGATTACTGTAGCTCCATGGTATACTTTCAAGTCTCGGGGTGGGATTTCTCCAGGTTTGTGGTTCTTTCTGAAGACTGCTTTGGCTGTTTAGTATCTCTTGTGGTTGCATACAAATTTTAGGATTGTTTGTTCTATTTCTGAGGAAAATGCCATTGGAATTTTTCCAAGGATTGTACTGACTCTTTAGATATTTGGGGGTAGTATGGACATTTAAACAGTATTGATTCTTCCAGTTTATGAGCTTGGATTCCCTTTTATTTGCTATGTCTTCTTCAGTTTCTTTCATCAGTGTCTTATAGTTGTAGGTGTCAGGCCTTTCACCAAATTGGTTAAATTTACTCCTAAGTGTTTATTCTTTTTGGTGCAGTTGTAAATGGAATTTTCTTAATTTCTCTTTCTGATGGTTTGTCAGTGATGTGTACACACACAGCATATTTCTATCTGTTGATTTTGTATCCTGTAACTTTTGTGAGTTCTGTTTTTTATTCCTAACAGTGTTTTTTGTGGAGCCTTGAGGCTTTTCTATATTTAATATCACATCACCTAGAAATAATGAGTTTTACTTCTTCCTTTCAATTGGATGCCTTTTATTTCTTCTCTTGTCTATTTACTGTATCTAGGACCTCCAATACTATGTTGAATAAAAGTGGCTAGAGTGGGTATCCTTGCACTGTTCCTGATCTTAGGGGAATGTATTTCAGATTATTGTCATTGCTAGTAATGTTAGCTCTCGGCTTTGTCATATGTAACCTTTATTATGTTGAGGTTTGCTCCCTCTGTAGTCACTTTGTTGGGAACTCTGAATCAAATATGGAAATTTAATTTTATCAGTTTTTTTTATTCATGTACTGAGATGATCAGAGATTTTTAATTAACATTTTTTTAAGTAAAAAAAATTGTTTCCTAAGGTAACAATCCATTTAAAGATACTAAAAAATATTGGCTAAATTCCCCATGTGGTACAGTATATCCCTAACCTGCTTAACATCTGGTGGTTTATACCTCCCACTTCCCCCCACCCTGCTTTGCCTCCCCACTCCATTAGTAACCACTAGTTTGTTCTCTGTATCTGCAACTTTGCTTCTTTCTTGTGATTTTTACCAGTTTGTTGTATATTTTAGATTCACATAAAAGTAGTATCATACAGTATTTGTCTTTCTCTGTCTGACTTACTTCACTTAACATAATGCCCACCAAGTCCATCATGTTGTTACAAATGGCTATTTCATTTTTTTTTATGACTTCATGTATGTGTGTGTGTGTGTGTGTGTGTGTGTGTTGTGTGGTGTGTGTACTGCATCTTCTTTATCCAGTCATCTGTTACTGGACATTTAGGTTGCCTTCTTTTCTTGACTATTATAAATTGTGCTGCGATGAACATCAGGGGGTGCATATGTTTTTTCAAATTAGATTTTTCTCCAGATATATGCCAGATACAGGAATGGGGGGTTACTGGGATCATATGCAAGTCTATTTTTGTTTGTTTGTTGTGTTTGTTTTTTGAGGATCTCCGTGCTGTTCTCCATATTGCTGCACCAGATTACAGTCCCACCAACAATGTAGAAGGGTTCTTCCCTTTTCATCCATACCCTGTCAGCACTTTTATTTGTAAGATTTTTGATGATGGCCAGTCTGACCAGTATGAGGTGATACCTCGTTATAGTTCTGATTGCATTTTTCTAAGAATTAGTGATATTGAGCAATGTTTTCACGTGCCTGTTGGCCATCTGTATGTCTTCTTTGCAGAAATGTCTATCTTAGGTAATATCACATGCAAATATTTTTCTCCCATCTGTAGGTTTTTTTTTTGTTTTTTTTTTTTCTTAATGGTTTCCTTTGCTGTGAGAAAAGTGTTTAATTAGGTTTCATTTATTTATTTTTTACTTTTGTTTATTTGCTGTAAGAGACATACGAAAAAAAATTGCTGCAACTTATGTCAAAGATGTTCTGCCTCCGTTTTCCGGGGGGGTGTTATAGTCTAAACTTACGCTTAGGTATTTAATCCTTTTGTTGGAGTTTATTTTTGTATATGGTGTTGAGAATGTCTAATTTTTTTCACATGTAGCTGTCCATTTTTCCCATCACCACTAATTGAAGAGACTGTTTTCTCCACTGTATATTCTTGCCTTCTTTGTCATAGATTAATTGACCATAAATGTGTGTGTTTCTGGGCTCTTTTTCCTGTTTTATTAATGTGTGTTTCTATTTTTATTATTGATATATTTGTCTATTTCGGGGCTATTGTGTTTACTGTAGCTTTTTAATATGTTGTAAAGTCATAGAACATGATTCCTCCAGCTTCTTTCTTCTGTCTCAAGAGTGAGAAGTTCTCTTAGCTTTTGTTGTAAAACTGGTTTGGTCCTGAACTCTCTTAGTTCTTGCTTGTCTATAAAGCTTTTAACTTCTCCATCAAATCTAAACTAGGACGTTGCTGTGTAGATTATTCTTGGTTTTAGTTTTTTTCCTTTCATCACTGTATGTAATGTGACACTCCCTTCTTATCTGCATAGCTTCTACTGAAAACTGAGCTGATAGTCTTACGGGAATTCCCTTGTAAGTTATTGGTTGTTTCTCCCTTGCTGCTTCTCATTCTCTATTTACCTTTTTTGTCATTTTAATGATAATATGTCTTACTGTGCTTTTCTTTGGGTTAATCTTGTATGGGGCTTTCTCTGCTTTCTGGACATGGGTGATTGTTTCGTTCCCAGGGTAGGGAAGTGTTCCACTCTTACGTCTTCAAATATTTTCTCAGGCCCTTTCTCTCCTGCTTCTGGGACCCCTATAATTTGAATATTAGTGCACTTGATGTTGTCCTAGAGGTCTCTTAACTGTACTAATTAGTTTTTATTTTCTTTTTTCTGTTTGGCAGCAGTGACTTCCACTACTCTGTCTTCCAAGTTGCTGATCTGTTCTTCCACATCATTTAGTCTACTATGATTCCTTGCAGCATTTTTCACTTTACTTATTCCTTATCTCTCCTTGGTTGCTCTTTATGTTTTCTACCTCTTTGGGTTTTTGTTTGTTTGTTTTTTGTTTTTAACATTGTTTATTGATTTATAATCATTTTAGAATGTTGTGTCAAGTTCCAGTGTAGAGCACAATTTTTCAGTTATGCATGAACAGACATATATTCATTGTCACTTTTTTTTTCTGTCAGCTACCACAGGATCTTGTGTATATTTCCCTGTGCTGTACAGTATAATCTTGTTTATCTATTCTGCATTTTGAAATCCCAGTCTATCCCTTTCCACCCCCAACCCCCTTGGCAACCACAAGTTTGTATTCTAAGTCTATGAGTCTGTTTCTGTTTTCTATTTATGCTTTGTTTTTGTTTGTTTGTTTGTTTTACATTCCACATATGAGCGATCTCATATGGTATTTTTCTTTCTCTTTCTGGCTTACTTCACTTAGAATGACATTCTCCTACCTCTTTGTTAAGAACTTCTAACTTCTTGCACTATGCATCCATTCTCTAAGTTCTCTGAGCATCTTTACAATCCTTATTCTGAACTCTTTCTTTGGTAAACTGACTATTTCTGCATCACTTAGTTCTTATTCTAGAGTTTTATCTTATTCCTTCATCTGGAACATGTTCCTCTGCTGTGTCATTTTGTCTAAGTTACTGTTTATATGTGTGGTAGATTAGTTACATTTCCTGAACTTGGAGAAATGCTTTTCTGTAGATGTCTTAGGTGTTGCGGCAGTGCACTCCTATCACGTCACACAAGCTGTCTGCTCTGTTAGTGCCCCTTGAGTAGTTGTGTGGGTCCTTCCGTACTGGTAAGTTGTTTGTGGTTAGTCTGTTAGGCTTGGTTGGCCCCTATCCTGGTTGGTTGCCAGGCCTTGCCTTCTGTGGATGCTGTTGTCTGATGCTTAGCAAGGCTGGTCCTGAGGTGGCTGACTGAAGATCCTTAAGGAGCCCTGGGACTAGTGCTGACTCCCTGTTGGATGGAGTAAGAGTCTTGAAGACCTGGGGCTGTTGTCCTCCCACTTGCAAGTGAAGCCAGGCCCTCGGGACAGTGCTGGACTACTGACAGGTCAAAGTGTTTCTGGAGTCTAGCTGCAAGGCCCAGGGAATCTCAGAACTCATTGCGGGTAGCTTGTTCCTGACTTGGCTGAGTATGCAGTCTGGGGTGTCCGGAAGCTCACATTGGTCTGCTAGTGAACAGGGCCACCTGGACTTGGGGTATATTCTGGCCTGCTGTGGGTGGGCTGGGTCAGAAGACTGTGGGCTCATAGTTCTTGTGTCTGGTGCCTACCTCCTGGTAGCAAAGGCTTGTCTAGAGTCTAGTACAGGCTTCTTGGAAGGCCAAGCCATTGCCTGCCCAGTGGGACTTGGCCCTCTGCTGGGCAGGGCCATGTCTAGAGGCCCTGTGTCCCTGCCTAGTTAGTCATGGGGCCTAAAACTTCTTAGAACAAGTGCCCATAGGCTGTTGGAAGGGGCCAGGTCATGGTGCTAATGAGCTAGAGGGTGATCCCAAGATGGCAGCTGCCAGCAGCATTGTTCCTTAGGTAGAATGTTTCAAAATATGGTGCTATCAATATTGACTTCCCAAGAGTGAGCCGTAGCCACTCCTCTGATTCTCTCTTAGAGACTGTCCAAGACTAGCAACTTGGTCTGGACTTGGCCTCTTTGAAATCGCTGCTTTTGCCCTGGGTCCCAGTTCATGTGAGATTTTCTGTACCCCCACTTAACAGTGGTGTGTCTATTTCCCCCAGTCCTGTGGAGCTGCTGAAATTAATCCCTTCTGCATTTTAAATGCTCTAGGGGTTCATCTTCCTGGTGTAGGACCCTGGGCTGGGGAACCTGACATGAGGTCAGAACTCTCACTCCTGTGGGAGATCCTCTGCATTATAATTACTTGTTAGTTTTGGGGAATATGGGATTTGGCTGTGTTGTTAAGTTCACCTCTTCTACCTGTCTCATTGGGTTCCTTTGTTGTCTTAATTTATGGGAGATCTTTTCTGGGAGTTTTCGGTTTTTACGTTGATAGTTGTGATTTTCGTGTGCTCCTGAGAGGAGGTGAGCTCAGAGTCTTTCTACTCTGCCTTTTCTACTCTTCACTTAATCATAGATTTTTAGACTTCGTTTTCTTAATGTGAGAAGTCACCTTGATCTATGAATATTGAACCATCTTTGTATTTCTGAATAAATACCATTCAATGGCGTCTGATCCTTTAAATGTGTTGTTGAATTTGGTTTGCTGATATTCTGTTGAGGATTTAAAATTCATATTCATCGAGAATATCAGCCTATAATTTTCCTTCCTGTTGTCACTGTCTGCTTTTGGTATCTCAGGCCTCCAAAATGCTGGCCTCCAAAAATGGATTTGGAAGTATCACCGCTCTTCCATTTTTTGGTGAAGTTTGGGAAGGATTGTTGTTCTTTGAATATTTGGTAGAATTCAGGTGAAGCTGGTTGGTTCCAGACATTTATTTTCTGAGAATTTCAATAATACTGATTTAACCTATAGTATTAGTCTCTTGATATTTTCTATTTCTTCATGATTCAGTCTTGGTAGATTATAAATTTGTAGGAATTTATCCATTTCTTTTAACTTGTCCAGTGTTCTATCATACATTTTCATAATAATCTGTTATAATTGTTTCTATGGAACCAGCTCTTTCATTTGTCCTTTTTGGTTTCTAAGTTACATTTATTTCCTCCATTTCTTTTTTAAGTGAGTATAGCAAAAATTTGTTAGTTTTACTGATTTTAAAAGAAACTGATCTTGGTTTCATTGATCTTTCTTTTGTCTTTTTAGTCTCTTTTTCTTATTTTTCTAGTTTCTTGAGGTGTCAACTTAGGTTGTTTTTCTGAGATTTTCTTGTTTCTTGAGGTGTGTAGTTGTTATCTCTGTCAGCATCCCTCTCAGAACTGCTTTTGCTTCAGCCCGTAGTTTTAATATGTTTGTTTCCATTTTCATTTGTCTCAAGGTTGTTTTGATTTTGCTTTTGATATCTTTGTTAATGCATTGTTGCTTATTAGCACTGGGTTTAATCTCCACATGTTTATAAATTTTGTGTTTTTTCTTGTAATTGTTTTCTGTTTTCATACCATTATGGTCAGAAAAGAATCTTGATGAGACTTTAATTTTATGAATTTGCTCTGACTTGTTTTGTGGCCTAACAGGATCTCTCCTGGAAAATGTTTTTCGTGCTCTTGAGAGGAATTTGTATTCTCTTGCCTATGGACAGTGTCTGTGTATATCTGTTACATTCATCTGGTTTAATGTGTCATTTAAGGCCTCTGTTTCCTTTTGATTTCTGGTTGAATGATCTGTCCATTCGTGTAAGTGAGGTATTTTTTTTTTGTGTGTCACTATTAATTTATTTCTTCTATTCTTTTTTTTTTCTTTTGGTGGGGCAGGTAATTAGGTTTATTTATCTATTAATCCATATGGAGGTACTGGGGATTAAACCTAGGACCTCATGCATGCCAGGCAAGTGCTGTACCACTCTATACCCTCCTCCCTATTTCTTCTATTCTTGTAACACTTGCTTTTGTATTTAGATACTCCTATTTTGGTGAATGAAATGTTTCCAGATGTTATATACTCTTGTTGAATTGACCCATTTGCCAGTGTGCAATGCATTTTTTGTCTTTTGTGACAGTCTTTGTTTTAAAATCTGTTTGTCTGATATGAATATATTTATCTCAGATTTCTTTTGGTTTTCATTTGCATGGATTAGCTTGTTCCAACCCTTCACTCAGTTTGTGTGTGTCCTTATATTATAGGTGAGTTTCTTGTAGGCAGCCTGTAAGTGGATCTTGTTTTGTTGTTTTCCTTCTGTGTATTTTGACTGTTAATTATGTCCTCTTGCATGTAAGATATTATTGGTATGTATGTATTTACTGCCATTTTGTTCATTGTTTTCTATTTTATATTTCCTCTTTTTAAATTTTTCTCCTGCTCTCTTCCTTTGTGATTTGAATTTCTTTCTTTAGTAGTATGCTTAGATTACTTTTTCTTTTTATTGAAGTGTAGTTGATTTGCCATATTATGTTAGTTTCAGATTTAAAACATAGTGATTCATATTTTTATAGGTATACTCCATTAAAAGTAATTATAAAATATTGGTTATAGTCCCTGTGTTGTACGTTACATCCTTGTATGTCATTTATTTTATACCTAGTAGTTTCTAACTCTTAGTCTCTTACCCTTGTCTTGCCCCTCCACATTCCACTCCCCACTGGTAACCACTAGTTTGTTCTGTGTGTGAATCTGTTTCTGTTTTGTTTTATTCATTCATTTTTTATTTTTTTAGATTTTTATTTTAAGTGATATCATACAGTGTTTGTTTTTCTCTTCTGGCTTATTTCACTAAGCATAATACCCTCCAAGAACATCTGTGTTGTTGCAAATAGCAAAATTTGTTCTTTTTTATGGCTGAGTAGTTTTCCATTGTGTATAATTACCACATCTTCTTTATCCATTCATCTTCGATTGCTCCCATGTCTTGGCTGTTCTAACTAATGCTTCGAAGAACATTGGGGTGCATGTATCTCTTTGAAGTAGTGTTTTTGTTTTTTGTCATACATATACCCAGAAGTGAAATTGCTAGATCAGATGGTATTTTTAGTTTTTTCAGGAGTCTCCATATTGTTTTCAATAGTGGCTTTACCAATTTACTGTCCAACAACAGTGTACTAAAGTTCCCTGTTTCTCCACATTTTCTTGCCAGTAGTTGTTACTTTTTATTTTTTTGATGATAGCCATTCTGACAGGGATAATTTTGATTTTGATTTGCATTTCCATTGCTGATGATTAGCAATGTTGAGCATCTTTTCATGTGCCTGTTAGCCATCTGTATCTCCTCTTTGGAGAAATGTTTATTAGGTCTTTTATTTTTTGATGGTTTTTGTTTTTTGTTTTTTTTTTTTTTTGATACTGAGTTGAATGAGCTGTTTGTATATTTTGGAAATTAACCTCTTGTCAGATTGTTTCCAAATATCTTCTCTGATTCTGTAGATTGTCTTTTTGTTTTATTATTTTTACTTTGTTATGCAAAAGCTTTCAATTTAATTAGCCCTATCCCCTTTTTTTTTTTATTTATTTGTCTCAGGAGACTTATCCAAGAAAATATTGCTATGGCTTATATTAGAGAATGTTTTGCACATGTCTTCTTATAGCAGTGCTATGGCATCATGCACTAATACTAGGTCTTTAGACCATTTGGGGTTTATTTTTGTATGTGGTGTGAGGGAGTTCTCTAATATTGTTGATTCACATGAGGCTGTCCAGCTTTTCAGCACCATTTGCTGAAGAGACTGTTTCTTCACCATTGAATATTCCTGCCTCCTTTGTCATAGATTAACTGACCATAAGTGCATAGGTTTCTTTCCAAACTGTCTGCTGTTCCATTGATCTACTGCTTCTGTGCCAGTACCATACTGGTTTGAATACTGTAACTTTGTATAGTCTTAAGTAAGGAAGCTCAATATCTTTAGCCTTGTCCTTTCTCAAGATTTCTTTGGCTCATTGGGTGCTTTTGTGATTCCTAAGATATTTTAGGATTAATTTATTCTAGTTTTGTGAAAAACTTCATAGGTATTTTGATAGGGACAGCATTTACTCTGAAGACTGCTTTGGATAGTATGGCAATTTTGACAATATTAAATCCTCCAATCCAAGAGCATGAAGCAGCTTCCCATTTCATTGTATCATATTCAGTTTCCTTCATCATCATGTTACAGTTTTGAGAGTATAAAATCTTTCACTTTCTTGGTTAAGTTTATTCCCAGGAATTCTATTATTTTGGTTGATTTAAATGGAATTGTTTCCTTGCTTTCTCTTTCTGGGAGTTTATTATTAGTGTGTAGAAAAACAATAGATTTCTGTATATTTATCTTGTATTCTGCAACTTACTAAATTTACTTATGAGTTCATAGTGTTTGTTTGGAGACTTCAGAGTTTTCAATTTAAAATATCATGTCATGCACAAATGATGACAGTTTTAAATTTTGTCTTCCAGTTTGGACACCTTTTATTTCTTTTCCTTTTCTGAGTGCTGTGGCTAGGACTTCCAGTATTATGCTAAACAGATGTGGGCAAAAGTGCATCTATGCTCAGATAATTTTTTCATGATCTTTTGTGATACTTGTGCATAGCAACCAATATTTGTCATCATATTTAAGTTGGTAGCAATTAAGTTTGAAGTTTTTCAAAGTCTCTACATTTTAACCCTCTCCCCACATGTTATTTTTTTTAGTTGAAATGCAGTCAGTTACAATGTGTCTATATCTGGTGCATGGCACAGTGTCCCAGTCATGCATATAAATGCATATATTCGTTTTCATAGTTTTTCCATTACAGGTTATTACAAGATACTGAACATAGTTCCCTGTGCTATACAAAAAAGTTTTTAAATTCTATTTTTTTGTAGTGGCTAACATTTTGTAAATCTCAAACTCACAATTTATCCCTTCCCACACCCTTTCCTCAGTAACCATAAGATTGTTTATGTCTGCAACCTATTTCTGTTTTGTAGATGAGTTCATAGTGTCCTTTTTTTTTTTTTTTTTTACATTCACATGTGAGTGATACCTACGTCATTTTTCTTTCTCTTTCTGACTTACTTCACTTAGAATGATGATCTATAGGTCCATCCATGTTGCTGCACATGGCATTATTTTATTCTTTTTTATTGCTGAGTAGTATTCCTTGTGTATATATACACCACAACTTCTTTATCCAGTCACCTGTCATGGACATTTGGGTTGTTCCATGTCTTGGCTATTGTAAATAGCGCTG